>NW_017731737.1:1451819-1468843 GCF_001890085.2 Hipposideros armiger | reverse complement strand
GTGTCCCGAGGTTATATGTATATATAATTATAGTTGACATACAGTGTTATTCAACATCAGTTTCAGAAATACAATGCGTTGGTAAGGCCTCCACATCAACTATGAAGTGGACTCCCCAAAAGGGCATTGGTCCATCTGATTTTAATTATTATTTGCAATTTCCTTTTGCAGCTTCTAACCTTCTTAAAAACCAACATTTAGTTTCCTATCTATCCACCTAATAGCGAGCATAGTTCCTTGCACCACATAAGCCTTCCAATAAATGTTTATCAACTTTTTTAAAGACTTAATCATACATTACCCATCATTGCCAATTTAAATATTTTTTAATTTCAAATTCATAATACCATTTAATTTCTAGTTGTGTATGATTAGTTTTAAGCTTTGTGAGTATGAGAGCCGTTTATTATATTTCATATCTTTATAATATATAGCAAGATGATATGCTAATAATTAACAGACGTGAACAGGAGTCTGCTCCAAGTATGAGGAATTTATTTCTATGAAAATAATATAACTATTTATATTTATTGATTGACATATTCCTGTTTTGTTTGTCACTATCTTTCTGTGTCTTACTTTTCAACTTTATCTCCCTCTTCTAATGAAAAGAAACCCATTCATTCACCTTCTTTAGTAATATCCGTATCTTAAGAGAGAGTTCAAAATTACTAAAATAAGGTCTTGATGTATATTTATAATAACCTTATAAGGAAAAGTGACTTTTGTTATAAGATTATATTTGCTTCCAAATATATTGGGTTGTCGGAAAAGTCATGACACATTTTTGCAACGAAAAACATAGAAAAAATATGTTGTGACTTTTCCGACAACCCAATATGTTGTAATATTTTCTTGAATTGCAAAACAAGCAAAAATAATAGAAACAAAGCCTGAGAAATTAATCCCTAAGCTAATATTGCACTCTATAAATTGGGAATTGCATAAATTCAGTATCATGTCCAAATACATTTCTGCTATTTGAGTCATAACTACATCACATTACAATTTTTATACTATTCTTTAAATTATTCACTTTCAGAAGCTCATAATACTTGTTTTAAGATATTGTTGAATATTTAATATGCATAGATGTGGAACAGGTGCCCTCCCTAAATGTTCCAGTCCCAAAGCCGTTTTTCTCAGGAGCAACTACTGTTATCAGTTTCTTCTGTCTTTTACAGAGATATTTGCTCATAATTCTTCAAAGAAAGAAATGGAGACAGATCGTTGTGATACTTAAATTAGAATCATCAGTTTCCTGCTAGTACATTGTGGGCTTCATTTAAAATCATTCTGCCTTTTGCTCGTCTTTGTATGTATGTACTCACAGTGCATTGAACATGGTAACTATTCAATTAAAAAAAATACATGAAGAAGGAAGATCTGATGAAAATGGGGGGAAAAAAAGGAGAAAGAAATATGAAATTAATGTTCCTGATTTAACTTTCTATGATTTATAAGCTCAGTATATGACTTCAGAATGTTTTGGATTATCTTAACTTTGACAAGCATATGGCCACTCTATATTTGTAATAGAAGTTTAAATTAGCATTACTTTAAAATCAGTAGGCAATGTCATAATACAAATCATTGATACCTTAAAATCTTGCATTTAATTTGATTTTTGTATCCAACTTCTAGCCATTTCCTCTAAGATAATTGTCACTATCAAATCTTATGTATAATCTACAAGAGATTTAATTTATGATGATACTGTATATAATGTAGTTATTTTGTACAAATAATATTATTTTCAAGGGAAGGATTTGAACCAGGTATAGATTTGTATATATTTTTCTCTATTTGCATAAATAGCTGATGAATGAGTCAGAGAGGAAAATTTCGGAAAATTCTTTTATTCTAATTTTGCTCACATTTCAGTGAATTTAAGTTATCTTGTCCTCTGCACAATATCTTACACATTTAGTTTTATGGAGGTATGTCTTTATTAGGATATCCATGTAGTGTTAATAGTGGAAAGTAGAAGGTTACATGCATATATAATTTGAGATTTTTTTTTTAATCTGGTAACAAAAACCACTCATCTTTGCATTAGTTCAAATAAGTGATGTATATACCTGTGATATCAACTTTGCTTAAAGCTATAGAATTTGTGTGTATACGTCATAGTATTAATCCCAAATAACACAATTTCATGGGAACTCAGAATAATACGTACCGCTGTTGAAATAAACGTGCATTATTTTTCTCAAATTCTGTGTTCTTATGAAGAATTTTGGAAGGTTTATTTATTTAGTTTCCTTTGTTTAGTCAGGGGTCAATGAATGACATAGAAAACCAGGGGAAATACATTCTAGGGTATAGTAGCTTGAAATGTTTTAATGGTTACATATTATGTACAATAATGTACCCTTATCTGCAGTTTATCATGTGGTTACAGTTACCCACGATCAACCACAGTCTGAAAATATTCAATGGAAAATTCCATGAAAAACCATTTATGAGTTTTACATTGCACGCTGTTAGGAGAACTCTCACGCCATCCCTCTCCATCCTGCTTGGGACGCAAATCATCCCTTTTACCAGAATATCCATGTTGTGTATGTTGCCTGCTCTATATTCACTTAGTAGCCATCTCAGTCATCAGATCAACTGTGCTTGTGTTCAGGTAACTCTTATTTTAATTAATAATGCCCCTAAAGCCTAGGAGTAGTGATGCTGGCAGTTCAGATATGCCAAAGAGAAGCCGTAAAGTGCTTCCTTTAAGTGAAAAGGTGAGTTCAGTACAATAAGATATAGTGAGAGACAACATTCACATAACTTTTGTTGCAGTATATTGTTATAATTGTTTAATTTTATTATTAGTCATTGTTGTTAATCTACTGTGCCTCGTTTCTAAATTAATTTTATCATAGGTATGTATATATAGGAAAAACATAGTATGTATGTGTAGGGTTGGGTACTGTCCGCGGTTTCAGGCAACTACTGGGGGCTTTGGGAGGTATTCCCTGTGGACACAATGGGGCTACTGTACTGTAGATTTTGAATTTTTTTCATTTGGCTCATTCACCTAAATTATTTACTGTTGATGATTATATTATCTCTTGCTTCCAGTGCATTAGATAATCGGAAGGCTTTGAAAGGACACATACTGCGTTTTATATTTTGTTTCACGTGTCACCCACCCAATTAACACCTAGGTTAGCCCCTCACCTTGTGGTGTCAGCCTCAGACCTACAAGAAGCCATTAACACTGAATTATAGCCTTTTATGGAACACCTAGATCTGGAGAAGGGAACACTGGGATACTTTTTTAATAAAGTATAATATCAATCAGATACAATTATTAACTACATAGCTTGCATTTATTGTTTATTAAAGTTGGTCAACAATCTATTATGTTAATATTACCTACCCTACTTTTTAAGAAGCGCATTTTTTTGTTTGTTTTTAATTGGGGAATTGGGGGAGGGGAACAGTGTTAGGGAATTGGGGAGGGGACCAGCCAAGTTGTTGTTCTTCAATCTTAGTTGTGAAGGGCACCAGTCTCTATCTGGCTGCCCATCAGCAGCTCGTGGCCTCTAAGCTCAAGGTGCTGTGTTACAATCTTAGTTGTGGGTGGGCGTAGCCACCATCCCATGCTGGAGTTGGACCAGCAGCCTTGTAGATAAGAGCACACTCTCTGTCCTCTGAGTCATCCAGGCAGCAGCTCAGCTCAAGGTGCCGAGTTCAGTCTTAGTTGCGGATGGGTATAGCCACCATCCCATGTGGAAGTCGAACCAGCAGCCTTGTTGCTAAGAGTGCATGCTCTATTCACTGAGCCATTCAGGTGGCAGCTCAGCTCAAGGTGCTAAGTTCAGTCTTACTTGTGGGCGGGCATAGCCCACCATCGAACAGGAACAGGCAGTCTTGTTAGGAGCACATGGTCTCACCAGCTGAGCCATCCTGCCACCTGTTGGCAGCTCAACGGCAGCTCAGCTCAGGCGCAGCGTCACTGGCCCATGTAGGAATCCAGCCGGTGGCCCTGTTGCTCAGAATTGGCACTCTTAAGCTAACTCTTAACCTACTGAGCCACTCGGCCGGCCCAAAGCACATTCTTTCTAAAAGAGAGTGGAGTAAAAGGAATATCAGTTCAGAAGGGTTAAATATGCCTAAAGAATCAGTAGGTATATTCAAAGTTTATTCTGAGAAAAATAAATGTTAGCAAGTTCACTATTCTATACTTTTTCAAGTGGTTATATGTTAGTGTTTATTTTAATAGTAGTTTACTATCATCTAAACTAGTTCCTTTGTAGGCAATGACACCTAATGTCATTAATTTACCTAATCCCATTAATTAATGATATTATGTTAAACTAGCAGAAGAACTAAAGAAATAATTGATTTACCCACTCAGATACATAAGTTCATTATAACACAATTGTTCTATGGACATTCTTTCACTCCTTGAGGGTATAATCTTTTCCAAGAAAATTAGAATCATAAATTCTTAGAGTTTGAATGTAACTTAAAGATTACAAAAGATAAATCAGAGAGGCTGGTTTTGGTCTTTTTTTATTTTTTTAAAGAAATGGACAACCAAAAACCTCATAGTTCTAACAGTTCATTCATGACAGATCCCAGAGTAAAATCAGAACTTATTCTTTCCATTTTATTCCTCTTCAATGTTACACACACACACACAACATACATACACACATATGTACATACATGTACTCACTTATGTATACACAAACACATATGCAAACACATTAACACTGCCAACCTCTATGCCCACCAGAGGTAAAAACAATCTTAAGTTAACATAATGGAACGAAAAAAATTGAGTTTATTTTTGTCCTTGACCCATTTTTAGATTTCTACATTTTTGTGCACTAATCTTTTAATTTATAAGTGCTGAATAGTTAAGGGTTTTTTTTTTCCTGTGTAAAATTCAACTGATAATTGCAAAGAGGCTGAAAACTTGTATAGGATATTCTTGGATTATTGGGTATTTTAAAAAGGAAAAACAAAATATAGCTGCCTTAGCAATGTCTTTAAATTTTCCTTCACAAAGCAAACAAATTAGAAACAGATGTTTGCTTCTTTATTTTCAAGTACATTATTCAGATTTCTTCTACCATTAAGATAAGGTAAATTTCTTTTTTTTTTTTTTTCACTTTCAATTCTTGTAATATTTTACCAGCTCCTAAGAAGGTGAATGTTAGCGAATTGCACGTTTAGGATACTGTGACAATTGTATGTAAGTATTTTAAAATGAGAACAGTGGACACCTCTTATATTATTAAAATGTGGAACTTGGGAGGGAGCAGGAACTCTGCCGTGGTGCTTTGTGGTTTATGACTGTATCTCCTCGTAGAAGCCTGCAGACTTAGCCCCTCAGTCCATGCAAGGGCAGAGGGACAGCCAGGCTTCTGAAAAATGTTTTTTTCCAAAACTAACCTTTAAATTTAACACATGCTAAGCTTAGACATTTGGGCTGTGAGCTGGAGCTGGGAAAACATGTGGCTTCAGGTTTATTATGTTGAGACAGTATTTTAGTTTGCAAAGGAAACCTGAGAAGAACTCACTATGTTTGTTATTTCGTCCATGCTTCTTTCTGTGTCTAATGTTTGTTCTGCGCAAACATTATGTATGCGAGAACTGTGTTTTTCAAGGTTGAACATAACGGTTTGATCATTTTCTCCTTTGTTCAATTTTCCAATAAAACAACGTTGCTTCTCATTTCAGATTCAAACAACTCTATCATTGCTTTTAAAATTATGCACAAGGCCACCACGGTATGTGTAGTCATCCTTCTCTCTAATGTACTTCATCCTTCAGGGTGGTAATGGGGATGTTCTTTGCTTTCCCCGATCCCTCTGGTGCCTCCTCCTCCTCCCTCTCCTTCGTCTTTTCCTGGAGTGTCTCCTAGACTTTGGCAATTGCTTTTCACTTACCTTTTAGAAAATTCTACATTAAACCCTGGTGTGAAACTTTTTAGAACATACCTTCTCATCTATCAAATGGATTACAATAGTGAAAGTACATCTTCCTTCTCTGCTCTGTGTCTTTATTGAAATACAAGTATATAGCTGGCAACATTTTGCCCTTTCGCTGTCTTTACATGACAGTGATTTTACATATTATAATTCAATGTTATGTAAATTAATGATCAATTATTAAAATATTGAACCTTATTGATAACTATTATTCATTATCATTGCAAAGTTTTGATCTAGTGGTATATCTTATTGTTTTGATCTATAATCCATCCTTTTACATTTCTGGCAAAATTCTAAATCAGGTATAGTAGAAAATCTAGTTTTTGCCTTTTCAAATCATTGACAATGTTCATTATTTGCAAAACATTTAAAATCAAAGTTTTAATATTACTTTGAGAAGAAAGTTTCATAATGGGAAGGTAAAATGGTAAATTTAAAACGTTAACAGTCACAAATTATAATACATGGCAAAGCTTTCATAATTTGAATTCTGACTTGTTTTTATTGAGCTAAAAAAATAAACCTCACTTTAATCGATGTTGAAGGTTAGAGTCCCTTTTGTAACATTTGGACTGTGACTATATAATTCTAGAATTACCTCTATCAGTCAATACCATAAAGGAATTCAGTCAAGATGTGTATATGAATGCCTAATCAGCTAAAGTTCTTAATCCTTATTTTTCCAAAAAGCTGTAACAATTTCTGTTATGGTATGTTTAAATCAGAGCGAGATGGAGACTTAATAACAAAGAAAAGTATAGTAACAATTTAAATAGTTTTTTTCTGCCAGGAAGGCAAGATTCTGGGAGAATATAAAAGAGGAGCAAGGTTAGGATACTGACACAACTTCTTCTGATCTTTAGTTTTTTAAGGATTTTCTGTCATTAGATAATCTATTGCAGAGGCAGCAAACTACATACTAGGTCTATAAAAGACGGCATAAATATTCAGGAGCCTGTGCATACAGCTCATTTAAGCTTATAGGGTACAAGCCGAGACAAGGTTGACTTGGTGAAAAACAAAACACTAATGCATACCTCAGTTCACATTAAGCACATCTTTTATTGCAGCCTCTTTTTTTTTCCATTTCCTAATGTATGAGATGAAAACAAATCAAAGCCTGCTTTTGTATATACGCTAATCTACACTGAGAAATAATATACATTTTATTCATGTAAACCAAAAGGGCATGGTTATTTATTATTCATTACTGTCACCAGATAACTGACTGTCACTTGCAGTCAGAGTGGAGTCTGATAGAATGCTGACACTGATTGATGGACATGCTCCTGAGAATCTGCATAGGCAGACTGTTGAGGTCAGTGGAACATATAAAACCATCCTGGACCTGAGTGTGCATGAGGAACCTTGTTTAAAAAAAAATAAAATGGTATAGCATCAAGAATTCATTTGATTTTTTTTAAAGATTAATTTTAGATTTTTAACCTCATAATTATCAAATAAGAGTAATACCTTCTTTGATTAAAAAAATTCAGGTCCCTGGTGCTTTGGTTCACGTCTTAAGGAAAATTTTTTATTTTGTTCACGCCTTAAAGAAAGATAAATAAAATACATGAAAATGGATAGTTGCTTTGCATATACATATCTGATTTTCTGGAGTTTGCTTAGGGAAATACTGTTTACCTAACGAATAAAAGTTAAGAGTCATTGATGTTGAGTCTATAGGATATTAAAAATAAAAGTGAACTGTGTTCTCAAATTTCTCCTTGAATGGCTGTGAATATTATATACTTTTAAGGGATTCCTCAGCCATATTAAGTATACTTATTTTAATGGTAGTTGTTAATAATATATCAAAATGCATGGCTGTAGAAATTTTAATTAATAGTTATTTTCAACTATTTGTTAATTTTCTCAATTTGAATGAAAGCATTAGCACCGGAATATAATATGCAGAGTTTCAGAATCATTTAAAATGGACTTAATAATTTTTATTTCAAAGTAGAGGAAAATGATCATATTGTATTTTGTCTGCAACTTAATAAAAGGGTTAACCTGAGTTAGGATTGGTACATACTTATTTTCGTTTTTGTGAAATTTATTTGCAGTTCTCTTTTTTAGTACTAGGATTAGTATATTTTATATATACACATATTTATTAGCTAACTCTGTCATTCTAGATATACAAATATGTGAAATTATATTTTTGTGGAATAAATAACATTGGCAGTTATATATTATATTTTAGAGCTTCTGAGTTATAACTCAGAATACATACCTACTGAAAATATTCATTTTTTATAAATCTATTTGTAATAACTTTTTTATGATTTTAACATATGCATTTTTGAACATTTGAATTTGAGGTTAGGTAATTTCTTTCACATTATTCAAATATCAATAACAGATCTCCAACATATTAAAATAGCTCAGTCAGCATCTCAAAGCAACATGTAATTTATTATATAGTTACAACATCTTGCTAGATAGTAAATATTTTTATGTATTTTTTAATCAGGGAAGACTATATTTCACAATGTCAGCCACTAGTAGAAAGCAAAATAGAGTTCTGAAAATTATGTAGAATATTTTCAAGTATATTTATTTTAAAGTATGGCTGTCAATACTGCTTATATAAAGTGACTCCTACCTACTGAATACGTTTGCATAACGTATTTTACATACTTAGTCATCAAATAGACATGAGATTTGATTTTTTCGTTTAGAAGCATACTTAGAGAGTAAGGGTTAATTTCTAGAGACATGACATATCACTTTCATTAAAATGACATTGGAAAACTGAGATAAGTAGGTTCAGCATTTTCTGTGCTGACATGATGTTTGCTTGTCTGATTACATCCTTTCCAATAGACAGCAGAGATGCAATTACGAAAAAAGACATCTGTGCTAAGGTTTAGCTAGCCAAAAAGGGCAAGCTCTTGTGTTTAAAAGGTAGAGAATACAATCGATGAAAATGTCTGGAACTGTTAGCACCAATAAAGCTGAAGGCTCCTGGAAGCTCAGAGAGGGTCTTTTGTTGTAGAGATAGAAAGAGACCTAAACTATGACACTTTAGGGGAGCAGGGTCAGCAAGGAAGATCATCCATCTTCTTTAGTGGCAGCTTTCTGTCAGCTTCTAACCCTGTTCTGTGGAGGAACTGAGCCTCTACTGTTGACACCAACAGATTCTCAGCCAAGTGTAAATGAAGCTGATAATCACTGACCTTACCCATAGCAAACGAAACCCTGTGTGTCATTGAAGAAATAATATTATCTGACACTTCAAAAAGTGAATGATGGACAGAGATTGTGTGTGTGTGTGTGTGTGTGTGTGTGTGTGTGTGTGTGTGTGTGTTTGATGGTCAAGTAAGCAAATATATATCCTTTTGCCACTCCATATTTCTTGTTAATTTTCACGATAGCCACAGATTTATCATTTTGACACCAGTTTAACTTGGTATGATTTTCATTTACGTGTCATGACATTTTACATGCAGAGCTTGACTGTCCAGCAGAACAAGCTCTTTACTTGGCTTCCTTTAGTTTCTGCAACAGTGCCTAGTTATAGGAAGAGAAGATTCAGTTTTTTTCTAATAAAGAATATAAATTTCAAGAACATTCTGAGCTACTAGTTCACATTCAGAACATAATGAAGCAGAATATGTTTCTTTATGATTATAAACAGTGGATTGGTCTCATTAGAGAGCAAGTCGGAAAGGCTATATTTTGTTTATCATTTTTAAACATTGTCTAAAAGCTCCTTTTCTTTCTAGTTAGTAATATCCGTTACAATGTAATAGTCTGCCTTAGTCTATAAATCAAGACTTTCCTCTGTTTTTTTTACTGAGGATTATTTTTTAAATTGTATATTGTGTGTAGTCTCACTGTGAAGGATCTTCCATAGTACCTTAAAAAAATTGTCACAAAAATTAAGATTTTAATGTACCAGTGGTCGTAAATCCCCATTATATTAACAATATTAAGTAGTGTCTGTATACTGTAAGTAAAGCATTAGTTCTGACAAAAGTGGAAATAGTTGTGATAAATATAAAACAATCATTTTTAAAGAATGTGTGGAATTTAAGGATTTAGGAAACAGATACATTAAAGCATAGTGTTGAATTTTCAAACAGTCCCATGGAAGGTGACTATCTGACATGGTGGATTTTATGAGAATCGCCAGGACAGATCTGCATCTAATTGACATCAATCATGTTTCAACTGAAAATAAACAGTTGTACATTTTTTGGAATCTGTATATTGATTTTTGTTCACCTCATCAGTCTTGTTTATTTGTACTTAATAAAGGAATGGATATGTTTTTTGTTCTACCAAACTTGAAAAGACAGCATCTGATCAGTAAGATATTTTCTTCTTTTTTTTCAAGTAACTAAAATCAGATGAGATCATAAACAAAGTTTTCTCCTGGCAGTGTTCCTGAACCTAATCATACAAAGACACCAAACATGTGTATACTCAGTTCTTGTTTTTCCCCCATATTTGTCTGAATCTAAGCACCCTTCTAAGTGAAGCGATGCTCAAAGACCAGAGAGAAATTATCCTTGTTGATAGTAACTACACTGACTTCTGACATCTCTCATCAGTTATCTTCTGCAGGATTTAACAATGATGTACATAGAAAACGCCAAATATTACAATTGTAGCTTTGTTTATGAACTGTATGTGCTATCTGCACATATAGATATTAAGTTCTGTCAATGAATCAATTATTTTCAAAACAGTACTCTGACAAAGAGTGACTTCATAAGTTGTCTTATTAGTAGTGTTACTGTTGATGGTGGTGGGGCTAGGAGGGTGTACTAAATTAAGTGAGTTTCAAATCTCTTGAATTGCATTGGTTTGTACAAAGAATCCTCGTGACAAATCCAGTGGACACGAATACAAACAAACATACTCCAGAAATGGTAGCAGCCTCCAATTGTGGAGATGTTTTTTTTCTAAATGACCTACACAGTGTAGTTTAAGTGTCTATAAACATTTGTGAAAGGCTGTCTGGAGTACAGATGTAATTTTCCTTAAATTTTTTACATTACTTTGTGGTAGATTTTCTTGATTTCTTCAGAAATAGCATTCAAAGAGTTTCCATAATAGAAGAAAATAAGGAAGAATTGGTTAAAAGGCCGTAGATTTGGCTTCATGGAATCACGGGTTAATAGATTTAGCCAGGTGTTTGAATCTAAGTTTAAAAGGCCAATTGTACTTTATGATCTGCAGAAGTCACATTAGATTAGTAACACTGAAGTTTTGAAACCAGTGTCATTGTATGCTGCTGTTAAGTACATTTCAGGCCCTTTGCCCTTAGAGCTTACAGAGTTCAGTCTAGTTAAGCCCTACTAGCCCAGCACGGGGCTTTTTTATTTTATTTTTTTAATGCGAATCTGTATTATGTTGTCATAAGCCTTCTGGTAACTTTCTAAAAGTATTCCTTGTTGAATCATTTGAACCAGTAGTGTGTCATCTCACAGAATTTCTCAGGTCAGTCTTAGAGGCATTGTTTGAATTGGAAAGTTCTTTGAGACTAGGAAGGCACTAAACATCATTCATGTATTAATATAACAGTCATTAATTGAGCAACATTACTCTACTATATTTACATACAATGCTGATTTATAGTTCAGATTTTTAAGAGTCAAACAATGCCTGAAATAATTGTGATTCCTAGATTACAATCAGAAAGCCACAATTGCTGAGGGCTATGGTTGAGAAAAGATGCCAATAGAGGGTTATTAAAGATGCCTAAACAAATCATGCCACTTCAGAATGAATTATGGCTTGCTAGAACAGGCTTTAAAATGAGTTTCAAAGATCTTTAAATTCAATCATACTGTATAATCAAAGCATCCTTTTCTAGAGTTTATTGTTGTTATTGCCATGTATTATTATTAAATGAAATGAGATATTTTGTCCTAACTAGTATTAATTTTGTGGTGTACAAAGTAAGAGATTGCTATAAATTATTGAATAATAGATGTACATAAATGTTAAACAATTATACCCAATATAAATTTTGTTTCTATTCATTTTCAATGAAAAATTGAAACATTTGCGGTAAAATTAATTCTTAATTTTACATTTTATGATTTATTTTTAAGAGCTTACCTGGGAACTACATGATATCAAAATAGACGTTCTGTTTTAAAACAATAAATGGTGCTTTATTGTGTAAAGGAAGGCTTGGCATGCTTATATTTTTAAATATGAAAGAAATTACTTTGCAGTTAAGCAACCCCCAAAAGTCAGTCTTTTCCTCGACAGTGATTTTATACACTGTGTTACTTTTGTATATTCAAGAAACAATTTATTGAAAAATCAGGTAACTGGATAGTATTCACTTTTAAACGTTTTTAGTTTGTTTTTCTTTTTTAAAAAATAAAGAAAAAAAGTGGGACAGGTTATTTGTAGTATAATCAATTGGAGAATCATCAGGTGAATAGTGATATCTCTAACTGAGACCATGGAAGTTGTTTTTACCTTTGTGTCAACTCAGAGAGAAAAATAAACTGGCAGTTCCAATACCGGGCTTGACATTTCCCATCTTTTCCTATTGAGGCAGCCGGGCAAAAGCTCACAGGACAACTGAAAAGGTAGCCATCCCTTTGAGGGCATGGTTGATTTTACTTCTGATTCTTACCTTGCTGTAAGGGTCAAGGATTTCTGGCAAAGCTTGACTTATGTTGGAGGTCAGGAAAAGTGGGTGATTTTCACTTTCTATACCTGCAGCTCTTTGAAGTTATGTGTAGATTGCAGTTTACTCTGCACTGCTTTGTCAGCATAGCTGTGGATTTTTTGACAGTTGTAAAAGAATCCTGAGATAGAAGGGATTGAGTGTAAAAATGGCTTTTTCTGTCGAGCAGAAGACTACTGTGTAATTTTTGAAAATTTAGAATGTGCCATATAATTTTGTAACAATTTAGATTTTATATTTAAGGAAATTGTGTTTAGTGCTGACTGATATGCTCCAAACTATAAACATTATAATGGGTTGAAATCCAAGTATAATTCAGTTCTGAGATTTTTCGTTTTAGATTTTTCTGTCTCCTAAACCATGAGGAGTTTAACTTTTACTCTATTTTTAATTAGGTGGACATTAAACGAGGAAGTAATAGGTTAGAATAGTGGATTATTTTATTCTGAAACTCTTTTAGCTGGTTAAATAACTAACCAGTTCCCTTCCCTCCACTTCTCCCTCGTATCCTTCTACCTTTCCTTCTGTTATTTATATTTATAAATATAATTTTTCATAACTATGTAATATTCATAAATATATAGACAGTTTTCTCAGGTCAACAGGCTTTGCAATAAATCCTTTCTTATCTGTATCTTTTCCTTTGTGACTGAGGAAATTGTTCCTTGAGTTTTGCCCTATTGGTGCAACTTCCCTTGGCCCTCCTCTGTCTTGCTCTATGAAGGCGTAAAAGTTGACATGAGGAGGTCAAGATGCTCTGTTTTGTTCTTCTTGGTAACACCACATAATTATATCTCATCATTTGAATATTGGGAGGTGTTTTCTAGTTTTTTCTATTGCCAAATTTCTGTGTTTATTTCTTAGACAGTGGTATCACATTAGAAGTTTTTCAAGTGAAGATGACACTGAAGTTTCCAATCCCACTTTTATACCTGGAATGACCTTTCTTACCTTCAAGGTAGAGATGAATGTTTCGGAATCTCTATGAACCTTTGGAGGGTTCATATCTGGTATAAAAAATTCCAGGGGGATTGCTCTCATTACGATATACTCATAGCAAGACAACAAGTACTTTAGGCTAGATTTAAGTATTTGTTGACAATTAAAATTATTGCCAACATTTAATGCATTTTACTGAGAAAATTATGAAACTGACAGGAATGTAACATGCAGGGGGATTAGGGATTCTTCAGTGCTGCATGGAGAGTAGATGATCAAACAAAACAAAAATATTGGCATCAACAGGAATTCAGTACTAAAAAGGCGGTTGGGGAAAGATGTTTGGGATAGAAAAACATTTCAATTTAGTTCAACAAACATATCTTGAGTGCTTTTTGTTTATAGATTACTATGATAAAAGTGTTAGGGGGAGATAAATTTACATGAGCCTATAGATTGCCAAAAACACTTACAGTTAATAATGTTACCAATCAAGCAGTGAATTTTTAACTACATTTGAGAAATTAATTTCACCTTATAATTTTTTTCTTTTAAAATGTCTAACCAACAGAAAAGTAGAAAGAAGATCATAATGAACTTACTAATGGTCTTCAGGCTCTTTAATTTTTAAAATATTGCCACATATTTCTTTGTCCCCCCCCTTTTCTACCATGTGTTGTGTGTGTGTGTGTGTATAATACATTTATATTATCTATTTATATATTTCATATATGTTATATATGATATATATACTTTTTTTTGCTGGAGTAAAGGTTTGAAAGTAAGTTGCTGATATAATTAAATATAACTTCTAAATATGCTAGCATATTTCTCACAACATATTCTGCCAAATATATATAATACTATATTTCAAATACAAGAACTTTTAATATGTATTAAAAAGCTTATCTAATAAATAGTCTGTATGCCAATTTCCCAGTTACCTTAGACTGGCCTTTATACCTGTTTTTATTTTCCAATCCATGATCCATTTACAGATATGTTTGGTTGTCATATTTCTTTTCTTCCCTTTTGATCTACAACTTTCCCTCAACTTTTTCTTTCTTTTTTTTACTTACTCTTTTTAAGAATCCAGATCAGTTACGTCTTAGAATAATGCCGCTTGGTAGATTTCCCGGGCTGTCTCCTCATTGTTAGAATGAAGTTAAATTTTTTGGCGGAAATACAATTCACATGATGTGGTTTACTTTCTATAGTATCACATCATGCCAATTTGTCCCCTTATTTGTGACGCTAAATTTGGTGACTTGGTAAAAGTTATGTAAACAAGATTCTTCTATTGTAAATTTACTGTTTTCCCTTTGTTATTAATCATCGATCTATGCAATGATGCTTGGAGACACTATAATTTTCCAATTCCCTGACAATCTTTTACCCAGTGTTTTATTATCCAGTTTTTACCCAGTGTTTTATATTTTATTATCCAGTGTTTATAATATCAAGTGGAAGCATTTATTACATAGGTAGTTGTAGAATGTCAGCTTTCTAATTTTCTTATTTCTTCTACATTTCGTAGTTTGTTCTATTCCATAAGAAAGAGTTTTTCCTTTCTCTGGTCCCAATTTGTATTTTATTTTATTTTTTTGAATAGTGTTATGGACACACACGTTCTAATACAATAATAGTTTTTAAAGTAAGCTCCTACTTTAAGAATTAAATTCAATGTTAATGATATACTTTGATGTCAGTTAATAGATTTTAGGATTGAAATTCTAGCCCATATCTTTCAGCTTTTTTTCTATTATTTTTTACCTCCTTTTTTTCCCTTTGAAAAGAAGTTTAATGCATCTATATTGTTATGCATACTTCATAACCAGTGAATAAGTATTTCATTTTCAGTAGAGTTAAGACATCTTTCATATTGG
Organism: Hipposideros armiger; assembly: GCF_001890085.2. Taxonomy (NCBI): domain Eukaryota; kingdom Metazoa; phylum Chordata; class Mammalia; order Chiroptera; family Hipposideridae; genus Hipposideros; species Hipposideros armiger. The sequence continues at coordinate 1,453,403 of NW_017731737.1, read as the reverse complement.
CAACATTACCCAATTAAAGCAATTAAATAATGGTGAAACATATTTCTTCTGGACTAGAGACACACAGAGGTGCCAGTCCAGAATTCACCACCAATTTGCTGTGTGAATGGGCGAGCTGTTTACTCTCTCAAGGCCTTGGTCTCCTACATTCAAAATGGGAAATATTAACATTATCTATTTCAAGAGATTGGGTATGGACCAAATTAATATACATAAAGCACTGGCACATAGAGAGTGGAAAATAAATATGCATTAAAAACAAGATGATGCTTGTTCAGCATTTAGCACACTGTCTAACACATGGTAAGCAATCAATAAATGTTAGCTATAATTGTTATTATTCTAAAAATTGCTCTCTGTATTCTGTTTTGGTAAATGAGGCTGGAAATGGTCCAGAAGCCTTATTGATTCTATGTCCTTAAAACCTCTTCAATCTATCCAATCAATGATTCCCCATCCCACTGCCACCATTTTAGTTTCAGTCCTTGTCTTGTGTACCTTAGAGAATATCCGTAGCCTCCTAATTTATGTTTGCATTTTGTCTTATTCCACTTCAATATTTTTTCTACTTACGTTCCAGAGCAATTTTTTAAAATTCAAATTCAACCATGTCATGGCTTTCTTTAAAATATATCATTTCTTCATGTAGTTACCAAGATATTTCTTACCATCTTATTCAAAATTCTTTTCAACTTGCCTTTGCTTGTTTTCATGCCTATTACACAACTATGCTGAATAATTCGTGGTATGCTAAATACTATCTTCCTCCTTGTGATTTTCATATATTGTAATTCTCTGCCTAGATTGTCATCTCTTTTTGAAAGACGTCTAATCTCGTCATCCTCCACTGCCTCACGGTCCCCTTCCCCAAAAGCCCACAGCCATGCTGGTCAGGCACGTCTCCATTGTGCATCAGCTTTACTGTAATGTGCCCCATTGGATTGTAGGGCACCACAGAACAACGACATTTTTTTATATCCTTCTCACTTAGCACCCTACCAGGCTCACCCTACCTGCTCAGTGAATAGAAGAGGAAGGATTAAACATACAAGCGAGGTTCTTTGGTGAACTTCTATACAGCAGAACGCAAAGATGACATACCTTATCCATTGTTCAGTTAACTGCCAGATAACAGTTAAGTGCCAACAAGTCGTTTTGATGGTGAGGGGGGTTCTCTTTCAGGGCAAGAAGAAGACCTTTGACTCTGAACAAGGAAATACTAACCTAAGTGCAAAAGTAGGACATTAAGACGATTATGAGATATCCATAACATGAGATGGCATATAGACTCTCAAATCATGTCATGAAGTTATAATTATTTACATGGGAAAATGTTTACAATATTAGGCTAAGTAAAAAGCAGTGCACAGAGTTGTGCACTGCCACTTTTAGGGAAAGACTGGAAGAATATACATGATATTGTTAACGTGGAGCATCTGTGGCCAGTGGAGATGTAGGCTATATTTAGTTTTCTTTGGATTATTCTATGTTTTTTTATATGTCCTGCATTGATCATGTATTATGATACATATATATGTATGTGTGTGTGTGCACATATCTGTAGTTAACCCATCTATAATTTTA
>NW_017731737.1:1450513-1451454 GCF_001890085.2 Hipposideros armiger | reverse complement strand
GTGTGTGTGTGTGTGTGTGTGTGTGTGTGTGTGTGAATTTTACTCTTATAGATTACTAATCCTTGAGCTGTAGCTGTTACTAATAAGCTGTTATATATTTGCAGTCAGTTACATTGTTTGGTGACAATGAATATCACTTATAGAATGAGCTGCAAATGGGCAGCGTGAGTCCTAATAGGCTTTATGTACTAATTCCCCAAAGGTAAATGTGTCTTTTTGTGGAAGGAAGAAATTGGTATATAATTGCATATTAATTTCATAAAGGAAACCAAATTAATTATAAAATTAACTACTAAAATGAAGTGAATACATTGTTACAATCATCTTAAATGGTATATTGAATCTTGCAACATTCTGTATATTACATACACATTTTTATTTGTAATACAACTAATTTTTGATTGTCTGATATGGCATATTTAAAATCTCTGGGTTTCTTAGTCCTGATAAGAATACAGTTTATTAACTTTAATGCCATTCAGTAGGTTTAAGGAATTACCACTAATTTTCAGAATAGCCTATAGAAAATATTTCATTGAGATAAATAAGCTGTGTATCCTGTGCTGGAATATAATTTATGGGTCTTTTTTTAAAGATATGTAAATGTGTGGCCTCTCGCCCCGTTTAGTCCTATATAATTTTCAGTAGACCGGCCTTCTCTACGCAGATGCTCAGGTGAAAGATAACGTTTCTGGAGCTCAGTCTCAGAATCCCCTGCAGCACTGGACACTTTAGATGAGTAGAATAGATGGAGAAGGCTGCCCTACAGCTTGGGCTTTCCCGTCACAACAGCAGTCGTCCACCGCAAGACTTGCATCAAGAAAACTTCTGCTCCTGCTGACATTTTCTTCCCAAATTTGTCTCCGCATCCATTAGTTGGAAAAAAAGTAAAATAAAATAAAAAGAAGGAAAAGAAAACTGTACTGAGCATCTATTTTGTG
>NW_017731737.1:1442488-1449788 GCF_001890085.2 Hipposideros armiger | reverse complement strand
ACCTTATCTTTTACTACTATCCTTTTTAAGCCCATTTCAATTCAACCAAACTAACTTAGATTGTCAAGAGTTTCTAAATGTAGCCCTTATTTTTTGGTTTTAATATTGTTTATCGTGCTTGTTTTACTTTTTTGACACTCCTTTTCCTCTATATCCTCATAAAATATTTATATATTGTGTGTCCTTCAAAAGCTCAAGTGTTAACTCCTCTGGGTATCCCTCTCTGATTTTCATGGTCAAATTTATCTCTTCTAGAAGCCCCAGAATATTTTATTTGTGAAAAAGTTCCAGAATGTAATTACCTTTTCTCCTAACTTACGTAAAATAAGTTATTGCCCAAGATAGTATATTTTAGTGGTGAAGAATAAGAGCTTTGGAGTCTAATTCTTATTGTACTACTTACTAGTTATGATCTTGGGCAAATACTTAATCTCACGTAATCTCAGCTTCATCATGTTAAATTGGGGAATCATGGTAGAATCTGCAGATTCAAAGTGATATTCTATATTATTATAAATATTAAATTATATACTGCATATGTAGTACTCAGCGACATCCCAGGATCAAAACAAATGCTTGGTGAGTAAACTATTAGGTGGTGTGTGAGATGATGTGAATTACCTTAAAATTTAAGGCTGTTGGAATGAGACTCTCCCGTTAAATGATGGGCCAATCAAATTGAGCATTCTTAATGCTGGCTTTTAAAATAGGATAAAGAGGGGCCAGCTGAATAGTTCAGTTGGTTAAGAGCTTGCTCAAGAATGCGAGCTCTGTGCAACAGGGTTGCCAGTTCAATTCCCTGTCTGAGCTGAGCTGCTGCTGACCTGCCAACAGGTGGCAGGATGGCTCAGCTAAAATAAAAAAAAAAAAAGGAAAAAGGAGTAATCAGCATCAAAGAGAAAATAGGATAAAGTTTTTGATTAGATGCAGTGGACAGGAATGAAAAAATAGTGTCAAATACCCACTTTTGCTAAAGTCTCATCCTTGGTCAGGTTAGAAAACCAGGAAGTCTGGGTTTCTCCCTTAAAATGAATGGGGCTATAGATAATGGCTATATGCAGTTATAGTGCTACCTCTTGGAAGTGACTTGGGTATGCTAGGTCCTTGTCCGAGATATTTATGAAAATCATAGTATCCGAAAAAACTGGGAAGACAAAGTTAGATGAAATACTGGTGGGAGAGTTTTTCAAGGAGAACCATATCAAGTAAGTGGGGTCTCATTCCATCATCTGACAGTGGTGAGGTAGAAACCAAGTTCAACTGAGCCAAAGAATGAATGGTAAAGTGAGAAAATGTATAGAATTGGAATAGACAGTTGTCATGAAAAAAAGAATGCAAAGACAAAGTAAGTTTGTGGATAAAAGTTTCTATTAATTATTTGGATGGTCTACATAAAAAGGGTTTTATTCCCTTTTGGAGGGTTCATGTGAGACAACAGCTTTGAGTGGTTGATATGAAAGGTTTTTTCTATCCAAAGTTTTCTAAATTTATTTGATTGATAGAATGACTTGAATCAAGGTAAATCCTCTTTAGGCAGTTCTTGGTAACGTTTGGAGCAATGTTTGCAAACACAGTTGGGGAAATGATCATCTAGAGTCCTTGATGGAGATGGGGGGAAAAAGCAGGATTAAAGTGGGAAAGGAACAAGATTCAAGTCTGGGATCAAAGTGGGAAATTTCAGAGTTTGTGACTAGGAAATGAGTCTGATTGATGATGATGGCTCAGATATGGCTGTGCTTGTTGACAGATGAAGATGCTATCAATTTATCTCTCCAAAGACTGGACAGAAGAATTGGGTTGAGAAGGTCACAGGGTATAATAAAAAAAGGAAAAAGAAAAAAAGAGTAACTTGTCACAGAATTCCAGAATGTAATTATCTTTTCTCCTAACTTATTAGCTCATTGGTTTCAACAACCTTTAATATAAAGTTTCTAAGCTTTCTATTTTATGATTAATTTGCTAATGTTTATTAATTATCCAGTTAGAATTACTAAATACATGTGTTAATGATCAGAGTACCAAAAGAAGCAGCGTATCCACCCTATACAATAAATCAAACTGAAAGGTCCTTGTTTTTAAGGATGTATTTTGAAGTGAGGATTTTATAAAACAGAAATCTTTACTTTGCTTCAGAGACGGTAGTAAAACACAATATGATCTTTTAAAGGCATATTGCGTTAGATCTTACTTGTATTCCCCACCGTTTCTCTTCAATTCTCAATTATGAAAATGAGATATGTATCACTTACTTATCTAATAACTTAATAACTTGCTTCTATTGCTTATTTTTCTTTTAACTTAAAATTTGTCCCTTTAGTTTTCTCATTTTGTAATTGTGTTGTCAAGGGCAGATGTGCATGGAGCACTGAAAGTAAATGAATTTGTAAATAGCATATGTGATCCTTTGAAATTAATATACCTGTTACTAGAACAGAAAAAAAAATTAGAAAAACCTACATATTTCTTCCTAAAGAGGACTTTATTGTTTTTAAATAGGATGCTTTCTGAAAATGTTCAGGAGGCATTGCTTAATGGTTACTGAAACAAACGAAAAGCAAATGGAAGCAAGACAGTCACCTTCTGCAAAGCTTTTAATAGCTACAGTGAAAAATTAAGGGCCACCTGCCATGTTGATTTTTATAAGTATGAATGATGTAGGGGTACTTGCCAATACATTCATGAATAAGTGAAAATAGGGGTTTTATATAGTAACACAAACCTTCAAATGGGAGTTAATAAAAGACAAGGCTGTTCTTTACTGGGTGGAAAGTTATCTGCTATATAGAAAAGGCCTACTGAATGAAACATTTGTCCTCAAATTCCTTTTAATCTGCTGTGAGGTTCTGCCTGTTACCTCACTTGGAATAATGTGCCAATTTTGTAAGGATAAAGAGAATTTTATCCGTTTTTCGTTCCTTTAGCTTCTTGATGCAGCATTTCCTTGAATTTCACAGTACCTGCCTGTTTTTAGCAGCTCTAATTTCAGACTATCACTTTCCTGGACTAAAGTGTAAAAACTGATATTCTCATCTCCTTGATGGAGAATATTCAAGAAATGCAATCCCAGTGAGAATGCTGCTTACTAATGGATATTTATTTCTGCAGGCATCTTTAAAAATTCTGTTTCTATTTCAACTCTTTAATGCCTACTCTTCTTCACAACGGATTAAAATGTCTGGTATCCATTGGAGGACTGCTTTTGTGGTAGCATATTGCTTTTGTATGATATATTGTGAGTGACAGTTCACAACTCACACCTTAGTAGTTTGAGTTACAGTTTTTTTCTTTGCCCCTACAAAACTGTTTACTTTGTCCTGTGACAGACAGTTCAGAGCTGAAGAGCAGGAATTAGGAGAGATATAATAGGGATCGATTTGTTTTTTGTTTATGCTTTTCAAAGTTAATTGGGTATTGTTCTTGTAGATTGAAAAGTTAAATGGAAATAATAGTAGATTTTTAAAATAAGTCTGGTTTGTAACTATGGCAGGGAACCCAGGTTCTTAACACTAAAGAAGAGTGCATTAATTAGGGTGGAGGAAGATTAAATACAAGCAACAACAAAGTAAACTCAGTTTTAAACAAGTTGTTACTGTGACATATACTGATTGTAACTCACTTTGAAAAACACGGTAGAAGTTGGCTGGTAAAATTCTCAGAATCTCCAAATTTCAGAACTTTGGTGTATGTCTAGGTTATTTAGTTATGATAGTGTTGTGTACTAAAATTAATTTTACTAAGGGGCTCATTGTCGTTTCATGACCTCTTAGTAAGTCTTTTCCCTTTGTTGTCATCTCATTATAGTGATTAAGATAACATGAATTTTGTTGTTTTTATTAATAGCTTCCCTTTTACTCTCAAAAGGGTCCTTGTTCGGATAATAAATTATATAGTTACCTTCCATATAAAGCGTTTGGCTTCCTTTCAACACATTTTATGTTTCCAAAATAACCTCTTTTTAAACTATTCTTGTATATTTTAGCTTTTGTAAAACATAAAGTTATTGTTATCTGCCATATCCAAAATAAATTTATATGTGTAACTGGCAGTGATATCACTAACAAAAGTAATTATACTGCCCTAAAGTTAAGTTGTTAAACTGTGATTCAGGTCTTCAGATTTCATGATAGTGAACTGACTAATTGGAGTTCTTTTTTGCGAGTCAAATTTAGAGATGAAAATGTAAAGTGCCTTATAAGATTACTTGTCAAATACAGTTAAATGGAATTAAGAAATATGTTTTGAAAGATAGCACAAATCAACTTTACTTCTTTGGAATTAATATATGTGTTTAGAGTGAACTTGCATCAAGGCAAATTTGATTTTCATATTTCATTAAATATTTATGTTCTGATCATACTGCCAGCTAATCCATGTGAAACGTAATTTTAGCCTGGGCAATGCTGATAGATCTCTTCTTCTAGTATTACTTATATTAATATAAAAGTCTATAATTTTATTCATTTAGTTATATTCAACATAATAAGAGTTTATGCTTTTATTTCCATTTCTTATGTGGAATGGTTACTGTATATACATTTACATTTATTAAATGATTAGAAAATTATACTTGACAATAATCAGGTGCCAGAATGTGTCACATGCAGCAAACAGTGCAAGACTGTGGCAGAGATCTGGAGCCAGAAGAAACACACTACTAGGAACAGAACTGGATTCAGAAACTTTGATATTCTCTGGATAGTCTGAGTTGGTTTTCTAAGCCCGTTTTTACTACCTAGTAACATTGTAAATGGGCATAAATCAATCTCTCTGAGCCTCTCCTTTTGTCAGCTGTCAAAAGAGGGAAATTTGCCTGCCTTGAATATCTCATGTGATATTGCAAGAACCCTCTTTGCTATTGTAAATCGAACTGCATTTTAATTTTCAGTATTTCAAAATAGAATCTGCTGGTGTGTGCGGCGATGATTGGAAAGTGTTAAATTAGAAAGTGGAGAATACTAAAAATCTCTTGATTGCATCTCCCAAAGATCTACTGAATGTCCAGTGCTCTATAAGCAAACGTGTGCATCCTATTACAATCCACCATTATCTTTCACCTATTTCACTGCCTCCTCTCTTCTCTTTTTCTGCCCCCTGCTAATCCATTGTAGCTAGACGTATCTCTCTACATGCGAGTCTTATCATAACAGTCTCTTCTTAAAATCCTTCAATGGCTTTCTGTTCCTCTTAGAATAAAATACAGACTCCTTAACTCCCGCCTTGCCTTCTTTTCTAGCCGCATCGCTTACCTCTCTTCCACTTGTATTCTATATTCCAACACATCGACATTCTGTCATTGCCTCAAATGTGCCGTGATCTTTTTCCTCTCTGCTCTTTCTTTGCCTGTGAATAATCTCTTTGTACTCTTAAAAAAAGAAAAAAAAAGTTTCTTACTTATTCTGAAGGTTTCAGTTATACCAGGAGAGATACCACTCATCAGGGACCCCCTTTTATAACACACCGAGGTTCATTATCATTGCTTGTATAATTACTGGCCTTCCACTGCACTGAGAGCTCTGTAAGGACAGGCACTGTGTTTGTATTTCTTCCCACAATGTCTATAGTTCTTATACTGAGTTCATAAGACATATACAATCTATTTGTTGAATGAATGAATAAATGAATGACTCTATAGGAAGAGAATACAGTAAATAAGATGCGCTATGATAAACATTTGACCCAGGGTTACTGTAATGAGAATATCAAAGAATAATGGGCAGGAATTAACCTAGTATAAAAGGTAGAGGAATATAGAATCTTTAGGTTTTCCCTATTGAAGGAATAACAACTTCAGGTTTGTATTTATTTATTTTTTCCTTTTGAATTTTAGGCTAGGATGGGCTTTTTATAAAATGGAGTCACCTTATATGTAGCTGGACATTTGAAATAGGAAACGCTGATATGAGAGAAGGGATGGTAGCAATAACAGTAGTTCTGTCACTTTTTTCGTTTTTCAAAGCGTTGGTTATTTTGTTTTTTGTTTTTTTTTAACATAAATTTCAAATGAGGTTAATTAGCAAACCATCTAGCACTTTAGCTGGAGAACTTTGAAGAAAAACCAAGTTTATTAAAGATAAAGCTAACTTTTGTAACAGAGTTATGTTCTGTTTTTGTTTAAATATGAAAATGGTCTAGCCATAATCCTTTCTATTTTGCTTAGTTAGGAAGGGCTCATTAACAAGGAGATAACTAGGACTCAGAAATACAACTGACAGATACCTGTTTGCAGTAAAAGCAGGGTTTCTCAATGGTAGCACTATTGATGTTTTGTGCCAGATAATTCTTTGTTGTGAAGAACCCTGTAGGATGTTTAGCAGCATCGCTGATGTCTGCCTGCTAGATGCCAGTAACGTCACTCCCCTTATAGTTGTAATAATCAAAAAGGTCTGTAGTCATTACTAAATATTCCTTGGGGCCAATACACCCCCACTTGAAAAGTAGTGCACTGAAGAATTAAAAGTTACATTCCTGTGTCAGATAGGAAAACTTTGTAATATGTTGCAGCCTTGTCATTCCCATGTCAATTATTTCTAGACCTTGACTTGGTGATTATTAACAAAATGTCCAGACTGTACTACTCTCAGGGATTGCTAGGAGAGTGGAAGTAGTAAGGACTCGGGGCTACTTGTCTCCGAAAGCAAAGACTTCTAAGGAATAGAACTGGTGATGGGAAAGTAAGAAAATGATGGACACTTAATTTGTGTTTTACGGATCTGCCTCTAAGATGGAAGTAGAGGGTGCATGATTCTGTCTGAATCTTTGATTTGGGGCCCGGGATGGAAGAGCTGAAGAGCACTTACATTTCCCCAAAGGCAGGGCTTCAGATATTGTGTGTGCATTTATGTATATAGTTTTCATTATGTTGGTTCAGATACATTGCTATGGAATACGGTGAATATTTGTTTATCTTATTATAGGCAGGCACGGTTTTCTAGAAAATCAGCCACATACATTCCTATAAATGGGAGAAGTGCCTTCAAACTTTTCTTCTCATACATAATGATCAGTTGCTATCTCAAAGGATTCATGTCATTTATTTGGCTGCAGACTACCAGTGTTGTATTAATATATGAAAATGAAATCACAATATGCCACCTTATTTCTGGTTGTGACGGTGTGGCATGCTTTCTGGAGTGTGTCTTCTCGCTTTCTCTCTTCTTATCTTCAGACTTGTAATTAATTATGAGAAGGCTCTACCCCCTTCTGCCTAACTTCTCTCGTATCCACATACATAAATCTGTTATAATGCAGATTCTGTGGGCAAACTGGCTAAGGGAAATAATAACAGGAGTCCTAAAATACC
>NW_017731737.1:1384383-1442327 GCF_001890085.2 Hipposideros armiger | reverse complement strand
CTCTTTCTCTCTTTTACCTGTAATAGCTGCCTGCAAGATATTGGAGCTTTTCTTGACCCTTTCAAATCTCTGAGTTTTTATCAATCATTCTTATGTTGTTTTATTTTCGTATTACATAGCAAGTTACACAGATTAGAATGTGTGTTTTACATACTTCCTTTTATTGTAGACTGTAAGGTTGAGTTGTAGCTCCACCAAAATAACATACTAACAAAGTAAGTTTATCCAGAACCAAAACAACAGAAGGGAAAAGAGGTTAATTTTTAAATGAAGATTATTTCAAATGATGTTACTTTGAACATACGTGATTTTTTTAGTTGTTGAAACTATTAAAGCAATTCCTAAGTTGAAACTTTCAGACATTTAACTACATGATTTACATATTCTTGCAGTTAAACAGATTGTTTGCAAAAATGTTAGAGAATATTCACGGATTTTTGTATGTTTTAGTGGAAGCAAAATTATCTTAATATTAAAAAAATGGTGTTCTTTACTACGTTAACATAATAATGATAATAGTCTAGTGATACATCTAGCATTTGAACCTACAGTTTGAACTTAAGATGTTTGGCTCCATAGCTTCCATTCTACTGTTCTATAAATACATATTCATCATAAAAGTTTCTTCTATTTTGGCAAATAAAATTGCAGTCTGCATAAATATGCGTCTACGTAAAACACCAATGTGTTTTACGTAGACACATTTTGTACGTAATACATCCCAATTCTGGGATGTATTAAAGATTTGCTTAGTGAGGCATGACATACAGAAGATTTCAAAGGACCAAACTCTCATGCAATATAAAGGAATTATGATTAACACTTTTATATTTAATTGGAAGAATATGATATCTATCTTGTAAGACTGTAATAAGGATGTAATATACAATATACTCAGCATGAGATACATAGATACAGATATAGATATAAATATATATATATATATATAGATATATATATATATATATATGTAGATATGGACATCAATCTTTTCTATAATGCTTAATTGTAGGAATGGGAAGAGAGAGGAGGGATTGTTTCCTAAACCAGATATGGCTTCACTAAGGATGTATGGCTTGAAATTTTAGCAAATGTATTTGTAATGAATCTTCTTCAGGATGTTCAGCACCACGTAGCTTCCTCCTTGATATGAATATCTCTAAATTTGAGCCTGACTCTAAAAAAATTAAAATAAAATAATGCTCTACTTAAATACCTTTTGTGAGACTCCATGGTATTTTAGTGCTTTCTGTTGTTTGGGAATTTAATATTCCTTTCGGCTGCATGCCATTTGGGGATATAACTTAGATGAAAAATTTAAAAAATTAAGATATAATGAAGATAATAGATAAAGAGCAATCAATGCACATTGTTTTGATTTTAAAAGAAAGAAAAACTGTTTTCTCCAAATTCTAATTTTACAAAATATTTTATATCACTCAACACTATTTGTATGGTAAGAGAATTTCATTTTTGAAAATCTAAGAACTTCAAAACCTATATTGATACTGTTGCTAAACATTCCTTTAACATCTGTAGCTTGAATAGATTCATCTTTTGAGCCTCTTACTTAAAAGACTACCAGTTTAAACTAAAAAACAATCATGTTGAAAAGAGGCAAAAGGAATAGTTATATTCTTACAGGGTAAGGCCTCTCTCCTTCTGTAAGAGTCAGCGTTTGGCAAGGATCACCCTTCGTCTTGTCATGCCATAGGTATTGTGTTCATTATGGTGAAATGAAATAAAAGCACATGAAAATTTTCAACCATCAGATGCCCCATTTCTGCATTGGTATACATCCACTCACAAAGATGTGTTTATTCTTATGCAATGTTTGATTATCCCTAAATTACAGAGAACTAAGTCAATCACACCTTGGCTTTTAGACATTCTGTTTGTTTAGACATCTATACAACTAGTATTCATATCATTCTTTTGTTGAACATGCATGCACACCAAAGGGTAATTCAACTTCAATGATGGAAAAAATAATCCGTTCTGAAAATACCATCTGATGTATTCCTCCTGGACAATATGTCTTCTGTGACAGTATTCACGTGTCTTCACAGTCTGTCATCTGTTTTTCATGTGTATGTTCTTTGCCATTTCATTAGGATGCAATCTTTGAACATTTTCTTTCTTATTATCTGTATTATGGTTAGTATAAATTTATATTTCCAAACTTTTAGGTAGGTGTTGAGATGATTTCATTATAATTAATTAGGAAGATTTTTTGGTCTATTACCGTTTTATACGTAATATTATCTTGCAGCACCATTACTATAGAAATAGAATCAATCATTATATTCCAGAGAACTTGCAACAAGTTTTTCATTTGGAAATGTACACATTTATATTATTATCCTTTACCTTGAGAAAACAGTATTTCACTTCTAAATTTCTCAGTTATTTCAGATTGAAATACGCAGGCATATGTGTTTAGTCTGATACTTTGTAGTGCTTCACATTATTTTTTCTGAGTTCACTATTAATGTTAAGTCGCTTTATGTTTTTATCCAGTTTTACTGTTAGATTTAAGTTTTACCTTGGAAAAAAAAAGAGAAATATTATATATACATGTAAATAAGCTTTAACCCTTAGTTTTGTCATGACTTTCCCACCATAGGTCATAGGCAACATGAATTAATTTATCTTAGCAATGTATGAAATTGTACAGGAAAACATAAATGTACAAAAGGGTATGTGTACACACACACACACACACACACACACGCGCGGTTGTGCTCATAATAAAAGAAACAAAAGTTTTGTTTTTTTATATAATACCCATTGTATAAAAATTAGTTTTTTGTTCACAGTAATTGTTTTTAAAATTTAAAAGAGAGCCAGTATAGAAATAAATTAAAATCATTTTTCATAATGTAAGGCATCAGTGATATTTCTGTGTTTTCCAATAGAAATGTTAATTACAAGAATTTATTTTAATAGCGGCCTGTCTAGTTTCAAATTACTAACAGAAATTAAAGAATGTGTGTACACTGTAGAATATAGCGATTCTAGATTATCTAAAACTAGAATATTCTTGTTTTTGAGTTGGGAGGATGAGTTAGTTATTCTTAAATAAAGGAACTAAACTAGATGTCTTTTTACATATCTAACGTAGCTACTTTTCCTAGACTTTACTAAAAGACAATTTAAATAATTCTAATAGTACTTACATTATCTGTTTGCAGGCAAAATGCTATGGGTGCAATGTGGATAGGATACAGAGAGAGCTGTGTCAGATTATTTGCTTGATATGAAGATAAAAATTCATGATGAAGTGACTTTCTATTATTAAGGAGTAGAAAGTATGGGAATCTACTTAGAGAATTTTATAATTTTATATCTCTAATAGTTCTGTTTATCTCATATATATGTAAATACATGTATTTATGTGTATATATGTATATGTCTGTTTGCTCTGCGTGTGTGTCTGTGTACCCAGCTTTTTTTTTTTTTTTTTTTTTTTTTTTTTTTTTTTAGCTGAGCCATCCTGCTGCCTGTTGGCAGCTCAGCGGCTCGGGCTGGACTCGAACCGCTGTTGCTCAGAGCTCACACTCTTGAGCGAGCTCTTAACCAACTGAGCCACTCGGCCGGCCCCCCCAGCTTCTTTTTTTGATAAAAAAGGATTGAGCTGAGCAACATCATTTGTTGTAAGGATTTATTCTGCCTGTTATTTTCTTTTATTTCTTAGATTAAGGATTGAGTGAATCTCCTCATTGTCCTGATGCATCTTTTTTAAATGTCATGCTTCAGGGTAAACTGATTCCTTTATGGTCTTCAGAAAATTTTCCACTGACATAACAGAAATGATTATTTATCTCTCCACATGTTGAAATGGTCTTAAACTGCTTTAGGGTTATTTGCTTCACAAGACTTAGTATTGATCCACTGTTTATAACTGACTAAATAAGGAAAGAAGCAGTCTTCACAAAATAGCTAGAAAGATTGCTTTAACTGATGATTTTGTTTTAATCATAGTTGAAATCATTGCAGAAAACTGATGGTGAATGCCGTGTCTAAGACTGCTTGAGAGAGAATGACTGCTCTTTATTTTAAGAAATTAGGGTGGAATTAATTATTTTCCATTTGGCTATGGTTTCTTACAAACTTTTCTACAGATATGTAGATTTAAGTACATTGTAGGAGAAAAACCTGTTATTGATGAATCACTCACAAAATAGTCTAATTTTAGTTCTTTGAATTGAACTAAAAGTGTTCGTTTTATTAAACATAATGAAATCTCAACATTTGTATTTATATGCACATTTCTTGTCCAGCTGAAGTTTTTGATTTTGAGGTAGCCTGCCCTTAGGGAATATTGTGATATTGCCAGATGTACTATTAGCCTCATTGAAAAACAAGCCAATAACTACCACAAATAGCTCTCCAGTTTAAATATAATTGGTCAATCATATGTCCCTACACACATTTCCTGCATGTCTATCTGTGCTGAGCAGTTTTCTCACTTCACATTGATGAAATGCTGCAACTTCGGCAGGAAAGGTGACTTTAGAATCTATCTGTATTTACCACTGAAATAAGAGATAATTAAGCACATTGCAAAAGATACAAAGTAAGGCACAATATTTATAACTTACATACGTAATTTTTATGAGCTATCAGAAAGTTAATTAGCTTAAGCTCATAACCAAAAGATTATAGGTGCCATTTGATTCTAGGTCAAAGGTAATATGGTATTCAATATCATGTTATTTGTCTTTTAGCAGATATAACTGATCTATTGACTGGCACAATGCAAAGAGTAGGCAAACAGTAATTATTTAGTCAAAGAATGAATGAGTAATTTGGCTATGTTTGCCTAATAATTAATTTGAGCTTCTTGTTTGCATACACATCTGGAAACGGAGAAGTGGCTCGTTGTTTATCAGGGGTAGAAACTAGAGTGGGATCAAAACTTTGCATGGAAATTCACATTGTGAAATAATCAATACTTAACTATTTATGGAGTGCTAATTCTCCACTAAGCACTGTGCTGAGTTCTTCATTTCAATTATGTACTTAAATTCACAGCAGTCTTATGAGGGCATCTCATTATTAGGTTTCTCTGTCTTAGACATGGAAACACTGAGCCCAGAGAGCAAATTTACAAAGGTCGCGCAGCTAAGTACATGCTGGAGGGGAAGCCAAACTCATAATTTATATAAAGGACAAAAAGTCGTTTTGACTTTTCAGCATTGTTGAAGTGAGGCTTTATGGAATGAAATTAGCAAAGTCTTATCATTCAGAATATGAATTTTATCTTTTAAGAAATGTTTTTAAAATGATTATGTTAAAACAAGAGTATTAATCTTTCAAAAGAGGAATTCTCACTCATACACTTCACATTATTTTTGTGTGTGTAGAACTTACATTGTCTGACCTTTCTCCATCGATACATTTTCAAAACTATGAGGCCTATTTAGTATAATGAGACTGAATAATAAAACTGAAATTATAAAACTTAATAATAAATATAAGAGAAATATTGAAAATAAACTTGACAGTGGCATAAATGTTGTAGTAAATTATGCCCCTGTCTAAAAATCTTCCTAACATCATGTGCTATTTAAGAACTCCCCTTGTTGCACCCTCTTGTTTATAATGACATCCCCTCAAAGAAATCTTTTAGAAAAATAAAATAATAGTGTCATAAATACGGCACATTTTTTCGTGTTTACAAATAAGTAATGTGATGTTTGTGTTTGGTCAGCTAGCTTCCCCTAAGTTCAATGTTTTTAGTCCATGGCAACCCCATAATTGTACGATTTTGTTATAGACTTGAATTAGAGTTAAGATTACTGTATTAGTTCTTTTCTAGTGGGGTTACCAAATCCTGAGATTTCATAGATAATTCTTTTTTTTATCTGTAGTTTGATCTCTTAGAATGGATGTAGAGGGCAATATTGAGTGAGACACAGAAGGATCTGATTTCATTTTGAATCTTTTATGGGAGTTGATTTTTAAGTAATTTACATAATTTAAAATTTTCATTTTGGATCCTTACTTGCATGAGTCCAAATGAATGTGCACATCTCTGGGAACTCAGATAGGATTTAATAACAATCGTGCAGTGAGACTTAGAGGCGAATTGTGAGGCAGAGGGATCCCTGATAACACTTGCTGAGGCACCGCTGAAAGACTAAGGCGTTGTGAGTTTGTATGTGGAGCTTTGAGGATATGGTGATGATGGTAGAAACATGTGTTTTTAAAGCATTTCACTGAAGACGATTGTATGGGAGTTTTAACAACTAAATGACTTGATTACTGTGTTATTGTTAAAACAACCTTATGCAAATGCAAATATAAAAATGACCAGTGTGTCTATAGCACTTAATAATTAATAACAAAGAAACAAGGACAGTGAAGCCCAGGAAGGTGAACTGGCTTTGTCCAATTTACATGTAAGTAAGAGGTGGAGTGGATTTGAACACAGATCATTTCGGTTAAAATCCAGTTCATTTGCTAGATCACATTACCTCTTTAACATAGCCTAATATTTATAAAGTAGAATAAGAATAAACAAGATTTTTTAATGTTCTAACATGACATCTTTTATTCTTTTAAAATCATTTTTGGTAATGACATCAGAATTATGATATTCTGGTAAAATAAAGGGTATTTTAATGCCAGACCTCAGCAAAATTCCTAGCATTTTCCAAACTGATAATTTAATAAAGGAGAAAAACTATGTTTATGTAATGCATTGTTTTAGTTCTTTTTACAGTCAAACTCTTAAAAATAGAACTTTTGAAAGCTTATATCTGTTTCTTTTCCACTGTATATTATCAATAAAACATTAAGTGCTCAAATAAACAGCATATTTTAATACCTTGAAATTAATTTTTTTTTAGCATTAAATATTCCCAAGTTATTTTTAGCACTTGATCACCTGCTATCACAAACTTTATATTGTGCATCATTTCTTTTCTAAACTCTTACACGTTAGTGGTAGGGTAGCTTGGATGGTGCCTCACAAGCTATAATATACTCATTACATCATGTTGTTTTTATCCTCCCTGCCCGCTGTTCATTCTCAATGTGAAAAATCATAGCGTATCAGTGACAGGAGGTCTGGCTTTCAAGGCAGACTTTTGTAATTATTCCCACTGAGGCACTGTCAATAGGATTAAAATACAGACTCTGGATCTGTCATCCCAGATGAGGTCAGCACTTTGAGCAGAGGGAGCACTATTTCTACAAGCTGTGCTTTCCTCTTTGCAGTATTAATATGATACAACTATTTGAAACCTCCTATGGAAACAGGCTAGCTTTGCCTGAATTAAGTAAAATGTCCATTTGTAATAAATAAAATAACAGCATTCATTAGAATCCCTAACTGTGTCTGTGTGTAGATTCTACGATAATATTAAAGCCCAGAAACTTTCAATTACAGAACAATCCACTTATAGTTCATAATTAATAAACTTTTGCAGCTGCATAACTGTGGCCGGAAACATCTGCAAAACCTCATATTTTACACACAGACACATACACATAATTCCTTCAGAAAAAGTTCAATTGTGCTTAAAGTCAGGTCTGGAAACAGAGTAAGACCTGAGGAAGCTGAGTCTAGTTGTATGCAGTTAGCTCATGGGAGGCGAAGGGTAGGGGGAGGAAACCAGCCGATGTCTGGCAAAGAGATGTAGGTAAAAAAAATAAGGATGTTTAAAGCCTATTCACTCAAAACTCACTTTGTATATAATCTATCAAAAGTCTCCCCTAAATATAGCTTTGTATTGATCAGAATCTGTTTCTTTTAATTTATAAAATTACGCAGATAAAATTGCTACTCCTCAGATCAAAAATAAGGTATTATTTATGTAACACTACAGTGAACAAATTGGAAAAATAAATATTTATTATAGATTTTCCAAAATTTTAAATAATTCACTGTTAGCTTATTATACCTAGATACAGCTTTATCAAAATAGATGAATATAGAAAATAATGTCTTTAGAAAGACAAAGTGATGTGTTATCAACTGATAAAATTTGGTATTTTTTCTTTGTTTGCTTACTTAAATGTTTAGTTTGAAGTAGCATTTATGAATTTTATTATATATAATATTTTTACTGAGATATAATTCACATGCCATACAATTCATGCATTTTCAGTGTTTGTTAGTGTAATCATAGAGTTGTACAACTATCACTACGAATCAATTTTAGAACATTCGCATCACCCCGAAAAGAAACCCATTAACAGAAGCTTGCCCTTTCTCCCCACTATCTCAGCCCTTAGCAACCACTAATCTACTGTCTCTATAGATTTGCCTATTTTGAATATTTCATATAAACAGAATTACATAATATGTGATCTTTTGTGACTGGGTTCTCTCACAAAGCATAATGTTTTCAAGGTTCATCCATGTTGTAGCATGTGTCAGTATTTAACTCCTTTTGATTGCTGAATAATATTTCATTGTGTTTATTCATTTATTAGTTAATGGACATTTGTGTTGTTCCCTCCTTTTTGCTTATTATTGATAATTCTGCTGTAAATGTTTATATATAAGATTTTGTGTCAATATATGTTTTCATTTCTCTTGGTTATGTACCTAGGAGTGGAATTGTTGGTCAATATGGTAACCATGTTAACCTTTTGATGAACTGCCATTGTTTTTCAAAGTGGCTGCAACATTTTTCATTCCTGACAACAGTGTAAAAGGGTTCTCATTTCTCCACATTCTTACCAACACTTGTTTCATCTGTCTTTTTTATTATGACCATCCTGTTGGGTTTAAGTGGTATCTCACTTAGGTTTTGATTTGCATTTCCCTCATGGCTAATGATGTTCAGCATCTTTTTGAGTGGTTATTGGCCAATTGTACATCTTCCATAGTGAAATATCTATTAGGATTCTTTGCCCATTTTTTGATTGGCCTATTAATGAATTTTCACTTTTATTTCTTTAAATCTGATTTATTAGCTTTCTCAAGAATTTCTCATTTTACCTCCCTCATCAATTTTTTGGTGGAGACCTTTGGCTATTATGCATTCTTTAGAGACTTTGATAGTCTGAGAAAAGAACCTCCAGAATGATGATTCTAAAAACCTGGAAAGCTTTTAAAATATAGAAATGTCCAAGCTGTAGGAATGATTCAATTACTGTGATATGGCCAAGGCATTAGTGCCTTTTCAAACCATCACTAATGTGTAGTCATGGGGCATAGCTAACTAAGATAATGGTTATCAGTGCCTTAATGTCAAGGATGATGTCAGTTATGTCTGAGATTAAAATTGGAGTTCAGTATTTTCAAAAACTAACCCATGAAGGACCAGGGAATGTTTCTTGGATGTAGAAGAACTATAGAAGTATGTGGATTTTCTGGGATTACCAGTTTGTGGTAGAGGGTCCTTAGAAATATAATCAGATAGGATATCCCTCAAGCTTACCTTTATAGGTAAAATAAACCTAAAGAATCAGGGTATGTCTGGGTATCTGTACCCTCATTCAGAAGGAAGAGATATTCCATTTCACCTAATTGCTTAGCCTAAAAGTTGGAGATTTGTCTGTGGATTTTAGGATGGCCTTTAAGATCGTTTATTGAGAATGCAGAGTTGTTATAGCAGTCAGTACCTGGATTGTTCCACAGACTGCCTCATGCGAGTATATACTCAAAGACCTGGACCCTAGTGCTTAAACACTTGACATCCATTGTAGACAACGATGGAATATGTGACTGTTAGGAGAGTTGAACTGAGAATCAAAATATAAGGATTTAGTATCAACTCTCTTATATGTTTAAATATCTCTGTGTTCATAATTTTGTTGCAGTATTATAACTATTAAGCAATTCATTTATAAATAGGAAAACTTACTGCCTTTTGTGTTCCTTTTGAAATTGGAATTTAAATTCCAAATATTGTTTGAACCAATTTAGTTACATAAGGACTATATTATTATTTAATAATAGTTAAAATTAAATATAATTACATTTATTTCATTGCAGTGGGTACTATAACATCTTGTAATATAGCATATTCTAATATAATTTAGTGGATATACTGCAGTAACTAATATTGATACTGTCTAGTAAACAGAAGTTTCATGTGCTTCCTAGATTCCTTTTTTCTTTGGTGGTTTTTCCATTTAAAGAACAGACTAAATGAAAACTTGCTTAGTGTATGAAATCTGACAAGATCATAGTTCTTGGCTCTAGGAAAATGAGCTTATGCTATTTTATTCATTAAGGCCCTAAGGACTGAAAAAAAAAAAAGTCAAAAGAATCAATTCCAGGCCTTGTGATACCACTGAAAAAAAAAAAAACTATTACCAAAATAGTAGGTGAAAGATTATTTTTACAAAAGTAATGAAATATTGAAAGCAAACTTTGTACACATTACTAATTTTCATCAATAAAATGAAATAGTACCTTAAAACAATGTTCAGTTAAAAAGCAAAAATATGAAAAGGTAGGAAATTAAAATATGTTTCTTATTGTACCTAACTTTATGATAGACACATATTATATTAAGTTTGCTTTGCGTTCAAATGCTGTTGAACAAATTGAGAAATAATGCAAAGGAAGAAAAGTTTTAAAACTGCTATTACACAATTCCTAGAAAGTTATTCCTGTATCCTTCATAGTTATGTATGATGGGAATTTATCTTTGATTGAGATTTCAGAAGGCATTTACCCCTAAAAACTTTTTTACTAGTACTTTTTAGAAAACCAGCTGCATTTATACAGAGGAGCAATTGCCTTGATTTCTATGTAGCCTTTTATGGGAAAAGTTAGAGAACTCATCTAATACTTCGTTATGTGGTTGACTCTCAGATATGCCACTTTACCCCAGTTTTTCTCACCGAGTGTTTTACTCAACCTATTTTATGTAGACAGCTCATCTAAATTTTTAATTTTAAGAACATCTGTTACTTCCTTCCCAAACCTTTTAACTACACAATTGCTCACTAGTATCCTAAGAGACACAGCTTATGCCATTGCATGTTCTTGGCTTGACTCTTAATGCCATAGTTCCAAAGATTTTGTGTATTAGCCTCCCCTTTTCTGCATGACATATATTCCAAGATCTCCAGTGAACACCCCAAACCGTAGATAGTTCTGAACCCTATATATACTGTTTTTTCCTATACATGCATAACATATATACATATATACATATATACCTATAATAAAGTTTATAAATCAGCACAGTAAAAGATTAGCAAGAATTACTACTAATGATATAGAACAATTATAACAATGTGCTATAATAAAATCATGTGAGTGTGGGTTCTCTCTCTCTCTGTCTCTCTCTCTCTCTCTCTCTCTTTCTTTAAAATCCTGTTGTAATGTACTCACCCTTCTACTTGTGCTGACATGAGATGATACAGTGTCTAAGTGATGAGATGAATTGAGGTAAGTGAAGTAAGCGATGTGACATTGGTTAGGATACTACTGACCTTCTGACAGTACATCTGTTTGGGATGATCCTTGATCATGGAGGATGTCACTTGGCAGCGGGTAACTGAGACCGTGGTAAGCAAATCCACAGAAAGCAAAACCATGGAGAGGGCAGGGGAACTACGATATTTATTTTTAATAACTCCAAAGTAATAGTTCCTTAGAGGTTAAGTAAAACCTGTCTCGTTACAACTCATTATTTTTAATATTAACTGAACCAAAACATAATATTACTTCAAAGACAAACTGTTAAGACTTTTATGATCACATTTTTCCGGTATTGCCACTATCATTATCTATTTAGTAATAGCCATACATGTACTCCATAATTTAGAAGGCATCACCATTGCCAAAATTCATAGTGAAATTGAGACGATCTGCTTAATATTTCTTCTGTAAGGTATGCTAGAATATTATTTCATGGTTTTCTAAATTAAAATAGTTTTAAATTACTAAAGGGTATAATACAAGATAATAGGGACCCACTGGAAATTAATTTTTAGGGTTGCTAAAGCCCTTGAGAGTCATTGAATGAGTGCCCAACTTTGGCTTGTTCAGCAGTTGGGCTGGTGGAATGGCATATGGTTGAATATCAGTAGTCCTGTGTTCTAAATCCAGTTTTAACCTAGACAAACAGAATTATTTGAGGAACGCAGGTTACTTTTGCTTCAAATCTGTTTTCCCATCTGTTAAAGTGGTAATGGAATTTAATGTAATTTGAAAGTTGAGTGATAAAGATGTTAAATTTCTCTACATTAGGTACCATATAGATTCCGCAAATCATGAATGTTAAGCAAAAATGCACCTCCTTATTTGTGAGAAAAATGGGAATAAGCCTGCAGTTAGAGGCTTTTATTTGCAATGGAAGAATGAGAATACGGAGGGATCCCACTAGGTAGTTTGCTGCTTTGTAATTCTGAAAGCCTTACCTTGTAGATGTTAGATCATGTTCCCCATGTCCCTGCTTCCTAAGCTCCTTTCCCTGTAAAAAGTAATTACACACATGTCATTGAAGACTCTAAGCATACACCTCTTCTCTCTCTCTCTTTCTCTCTCTCTCTCTCATATCTATATCTATATCTGTTTTAATTCTCTGGGTCTTAATGTTTTCAAGCTGCAGAATGTGGGTAAAGCATTGCCTTCTCTGTTTTATGGATGTTATATCTGATCATTGAATTACAGGTAATGTATAGAACAAGAAACAGTACATTCTTAAAGAAAGGAATTTCCATCCTGAGGAATACATCCTAAATTCTTTTTTTTTTTCATGCTAAATTCTTTATCCTACAATTAGCCATTCTTTTATGTGGCAAGATCATATATTTAGACACATTTTAGGAACATTGTTATATTATTTTGTAATCAATCTCATTGTTCTCTTTGTGCCTTAGATTTTTAGTAATTGCTCTGAGAACATGTGAAGATGCATTAAGCTTCTTTGCCTAATGTGCTGTGAGTGTTTTCCAATTGTATGAATCCAGGAAGCCAACTAAAGGCTGGCTTCTGAGGGCAGTAGTGGATCGTATATTTACAAAGAGATGATTATAATTCTGTTTTCATACCTATCACTTATCGCAATATAACATATCTTTAAATTAAGTCTCTAAGTTACTTAAAATACCTATCTTGTTCATGTAAAACAGCCTTAGTTTCTTGAAACTCAGATGATTCTGAACTTTCACTTGTATCAGAATTATGCTTTAAATATTCAGCATGTGAACAAAACTAGAAAATGACTCAACTTTTTTCTGGAGAATATACCATCTCCATACGAAGAGATTGTTTTCCTTACCCAATACTGAAAATGTGATTAAGTTACTGAATGATGCCCAAGTTGAGAACATTAAATAAACTTGAATATAATAAATTAAAAGTTATAATTGAATTTATGTTAAATATTTGCTAATCTTTATAGATATGATTTATTAATTTCTATTCAATGTGAAGTTCACTAAAACTTAAATAGATATTCATTTCTTAAATATGAAGAATAAATTGAATGTATTTAATATATTCAATGCATAATACCGTTGTTAATAAAACAGTTGTTGAAATAATGAACATTTAATTTGCTAAATATATAAAATATCCGGTGATAGTACATGGTTCAAGATTATTTGGTTTAATAACAAATAGGATCTAAGTGAGTAAAAGCAACTCCTCTAGGAGGCGAAGAGGTGGTGTCTGTACCTGTCTGTTTGTGCTGAGAGCAGTTGCTGTGTTAGCGTGAATGAGTGATAAGCCCTGTCAGCTGAGGAGAAACAGTCCTTGTCTGTTTACAGTTGATGGCTTTCTCCTTAATTCTGGTAGAATAGGTTTCTCCTATTCATGGGATTTCGCTATTTTTAGTAACAAGGAAGTTCAATTAGTGGAAAGGAACCTGCCTTCTAAGTTAAATTGGTTGAAATTATATCTTGAAGTTTCCTGAATGTTTGTAGGGAATACATGTTCTATCATTTTCAGATGAAGTTTTTTACACCATTGTTATTTCTAGTAGGTGATTAAAACTATTTCAGTGTTTTTCATTATAGATCAAATTAATACATGAAAAATTAATTCACAGTGATATTAATTCACAGATGCAACTTTGAAGTGTGTTAGTGCATATCAACCAACAAGTTAATTATATTGAAATCAAAGTTACCCTGAGTTAAAAAGAGTTACCGTGAATTACATAGCCTAAGATTTTGTCTAAATAAATTATGCTTGTGTTCAATTGGGGGCTCTAGACTTTGGAGTATGTCAACTAGAGGTGAACTTCGCTGTATCATTTGGTCTTTATTATTTTGTTTTAAGATGTAGTATTATAAAATTGGGTTATTGACATACATACGTTAAAATAAAATTTTATCATACAGAATTTGTTTTTCACAAATTGAATTTCGTATTTTGTTTTTTGCTAAATATTACTAATTTTTTTTAAAAGTGTCTGTTTGCTCTCATGTTTCTATTTTCACTTTCTTTTGCACACCCAGCATGTGGCCGTGGGTTCTACAAATCTTCCTCTCAAGACCTTCAGTGCTCTCGTTGTCCAACTCACAGCTTTTCTGACAAAGAAGGCTCCTCAAGATGTGACTGTGAGGATGGGTATTACAGGGCTCCATCTGACCCGCCGTATGTTGCGTGCACAAGTAAGTTCACAATAGCAAAGTTAAAGAAGGACTTCAATATCCCTTCCACTCATTTGTATTATTGTGATATCATTGAGCTAGGTATTGGACCTGTGAATACATTCTTAATTATTAATGTGTTGAAAAATTTTTTGCGAACTGATACGGCACAAAAATAATGTAAAATATACACATCTTACATCAACTTCTATGTAATTTTTATGTCGGCAAAATCAAGATGTATTTTAATAATATTTTTCACATCTATCTAATAGGAATCATAAATAAAATGTGAACATTTTTTGAGCCTTACATGTATATGAAATGCGATTGAGAAGTAAAGGTTTCTGAATTAAAATTCCATCATTAAATAGAGCAAATCTCGCATCTTGGTGCATCAGTTAATATTGGAGAGACCTAAACACAAAGCCAATCTCAGGCACTAGTGTAAATCATTCTTGAGCACATTAAAAATGAATAGATGTATTCTGTCTTATATGGTTAAAAGGAAAGCTATTTTTAAACCACGGCACAACTGTTTTTTTTTAGGTACATTAACTGTTCTTTTTTAATTGCTTGGAAGGAAAATAGCTAAAGACCGTGGCAAAAGTACAAAGACAGTTGTTATCCTGTTTTCCTTTTGACATATTAAATGGAAAATAAATAAAGCCTCTTGCCAAGTGAATTCAAGGAGGCTTTTATATGGCTTCTCGAGGAAAGGTAATGAAATGTTTATGTGAAAGAAAGCATTTCAACTAGTTTTCTGTATGGTAATTGAGCCACTCGCTAAGTGCTCCACACAGATCCTACCATTCATTTTGTTTGTTTGCTTTTTTTTCTATTTTTGTTTATTTGTTTGTTTATTTTTGGTTTCCACAGGGCCTCCATCTGCACCACAGAATCTCATTTTCAACATCAACCAAACCACAGTAAGTTTGGAATGGAGTCCGCCTGCGGACAATGGGGGAAGAAGTGATGTGACCTACAGAATACTGTGCAAGCGGTGCAGCTGGGAGCAGGGCGAATGTGTCCCCTGCGGGAGTAACATCGGGTACATGCCCCAGCAGACTGGATTAGAGGATAACTATGTCACCGTCATAGACTTGCTGGCCCACGCTAATTACACTTTTGAAGTTGAAGCTGTAAATGGAGTTTCTGACTTAAGCCGATCCCAGAGGCTCTTTGCAGCTGTCAGCATCACCACTGGTCAAGCAGGTATGTTTTTCTGTTTGTCTTCACTAAGTGCAGAATGTCACTACATAAATGAGGTTGTCTCACTTGAATATTTAGTTAACTTGGCTACACAGAACTCAATTATTCCAGCTTGTTGATTATTCACACCTTTAACTTTTCTTTGTTATTTCTCCTGTTGCCTGTTAAACCATTACTAGACTCATTAACATCTCCTCCAGAGATCTGGCAGGAGAAATAAAAGGGATAAATTGTAAACCAGTTAAGACAGCTCTAAGACAAGCGCCTCTGTTGAAAGAGCTAGAGGAGGGGAGTGAAAATATTGGATAAAATGAAATGTTGGATGTTTCTTACAGTTGTACCTTTTTTGTGTGATATGTGCTCATGATCAAAATCTACATGATAATTGGGAATAATGAAAGAGTTGGTGGCACTGTCTCTCATAGTGTTAACCGGTTTTTTGCCACATAGAATGTGATGTCTAAGATATGGCAAGTGCATTAAAATTTGCATGAGGGAATTTTAAGTTCATCAGTAGATTTGTGAGCATATTAATGTCCATAATAGTGGAATAAGTACTTGGTAGATCTCATGAGGATTTCAATAGAAAGGAACTGGGAAATATAATAGCCATGATGATTCTGAACTTATAGTTCAGCCTAATAGCAGCTTCCACCAGCATTTGAGACGCCCTAGTCAGTCATTCTTTGCTGTGCTAAGTATGTTTTGGAAAATACAAATTGGGCAGGAAGTTTTATGAATTGGGCACTTTCTAAACCTTCAGAAAAATCTTATTACTGAAGGAAGTTTCAGAAATAGAGGTCTTTCTCAACTCAACTTTTGGAAAAACTTGCTGCTGAAGGAAGATGCTATGAAGTAGATGTAGCCTAGTGCTATTGCCATTGTCATCAGTAAAATTAGACCTGCCCTGGTGTCCTGAGTTGTGTGCTCATAAGAAACTATAACAAGGTCTTCTTGATCTTTGGCTGACGGTCAAAAGCCAACATTGTTCCAAATTCCTGGATATAGATTAATCTATTTTGCATTTCTATGCCAATTTTAATGAAATGTTATCGACTTAAATTATATCTTCATAATGAAAAGTATGCCTATGGTCTCCTGTTTACCATTTTAAACAGATTTGTAGGTTCTTTCTCTAAGGATTTATTTTTGATGTTTATTTAAAAGGCTATTACAAATCAGATCTCCTGTGTAAAAGTAGAAGTCTGGAAGTCAAACTACATAGAGACTTCTAAATCTTCAAAAATTAGACAAAAGAAATAACTAATTTAACTGATATTTGGATTGATTTATTTTCCTGAACTTTATCCTATTTACTAATATTTTAAAATGCTGTTGCCATTTCATATTTTTACTTGTGTTGCTTTATATCAACATTTGTCTTCATAACTCTACAGTGAGTGGGTTTGAAACATCTGGGGTTCAAGATTGTGACACTCGAGCTATCTTTGGAATCATTAATAGGACTCTTAGGTCTACTGAGCTAGAATAGCTGCTTTATTCTGCTGATATTAAGTATAAAAAGGGACTTTTTATTTATTTTTGAATATGACCTAAAGATGCTAACTGATACCACAAATAGTGTTTGCTAAATAGGCCGCTTTCAGAATCTGTTTTCTTGGTCTTTAAATGCCTGTTGCTCAATTTTTTTCAAGTTACTACTACACAGGCTAAGTAGGTCATAGATTTTCCATAAATTCCCGAATGAAGTATCTCACAGTAGTTAGGTAAAATGGCTTTGTGTATTGATTCTTTCCTGGTTAAGAACATACTAGATTTTTTTGTTTTTTTCGGGGAGGTAATTTAAATGTGCAAAAATTAGATAGCTCTATAAATATACTAAAAATACATTGAATTATGTACTTAAAATGAGTGATTTTTATAGTATGTAAATTATACCCCAATAAAGCAATTAACATTTTTTTAAAAGAATGAATATAATGAAGTTAAAAAGCAAACTAGGAAAACAAAAAGCAAACTAGGTTTGCACTTTTATATTAAAATATCAATTCACAATTGCTTAGCCTCTACTACATTGCAAATGCTTAAAGCTCGTGAATCTGCACTGTTAACACTGTTAGCTTTCTCTGTTAGCTTTTTATACTTTCAAAAAGAAATGAGTTTAAATACGGCAGCAAGCTGTGGTAATTTTACAAGTTTTATTTCTTAACAGAGGAAATTTAGAATATGGTAGTGACTGTTGTTCTATTGAATCTGTATACCCGCTTCCCGCCCAGCCCCACCCCATCACTGATATTTTTGCTCTTTTTAAGGAGGGAAATGATTTGAAACTTTGCTCATGTACATGACTGTGATGAAAGCCCGCAATGATCTTTGAAATTCTTACTGTCCATTAACCAAACAGCATTTCCTCCCACCTAGTTTATGCTGTAGTCACTTCAGTAATGAATTTAAACCTGAATTTCTGTTATGCCCCTCATCAGCAACCCATTAATGCCTAGTATAAAATGACTTATTAAGAGCATCTGCATGCGTCTGGGCAAGAATGCGGAGTAGGGATGGAATCTAATCAGCCAGTGTT
This sequence comes from Hipposideros armiger, assembly GCF_001890085.2. NCBI lineage: Eukaryota > Metazoa > Chordata > Mammalia > Chiroptera > Hipposideridae > Hipposideros > Hipposideros armiger. The sequence continues at coordinate 1,424,050 of NW_017731737.1, read as the reverse complement.
TGAAAGGTAATGCGTGCACTTTGTAGTTCCTTTCTATTAATGTTTCAAGTGTGGAGCTCAGGACCCCGCACACCAGAGTTTGTGGAAATGGAAATACATGGAAGACTTTTGTCCTTGCTCGGGGTAGGAGTAGGGTTATTGGCGTTCAAAAACCTGTGTCCCGGTACTGCCACTTATGAGGTACGTGCTCATGGATGAATGAATCACTAAAGTTCTTTATGAGTAAAATGGGAATAAAATAATATCTAGCTTCCTGTATTATCCTGTTAAATGAGACAATGTTAAAACTTAAGACTCTTTATTGTTATAAAATGTTATTTGAGTGACTAGCAAGAGGGATGTGGATTAGTTCTCTTTTTATGTAACTCTTCATGAATGTGTCTAGGCAAAACACACTAAGTTCTTTATCTATTGCTATGTAGGGTGAAATAACTTAGGCCCAGAATTGGCAATTATGCATTATAACATTGGAGGAGGGAGACATTAATTTTCTTTGGCTTGTATAAAATGCGAATATTAGCAAGTCACAAATTATCTTAAGACTGAGGTTCTTATTTAAAACAATAATTATCTTTAAGAGGGGATGTGTATAGAAAAGCATGATGTGTGGTTTCATATTTAGAAAATGTTTGTATTAACTTACCAGGAACATATGCCTACATAAACTGGCAGAAATATATTCTTTTTGTTGTCTTTCTGCTTTGTTAGAAATGCTATTGACCTATTAAGGGTGAAATCACACAGATCAAACTTAGGTACATTGGAGATGTTAAAAAAAATATATATATAGGTGAAGGGGAAAGTGTATGCATTTGAATTATGGCATGATGATCCTCTTCTTTACAAAGGAAGGCCCTCTTGAACAAATATGATCTTAATAATTACATGTGTTTTTAAGAGCTTTACATGTGCTCTTAAGAGCTGACTGTTTAAATGCTACATTTTAAAGATTAATTCATCCAACTATACTGAGTAGTGTGTGTCAAGCACTGTGGAGGACGCCATGATAGGAAGAAGGTAAATGATGGTCCTGTGCTTATGAGAAGCTCACACTCTTGTAGATAAATATTTATTTGCACAACTCACGATAGGGCACTTGAATATAAAGGGATGCATGTTGTACAGCAACATTATGTACAGAATACAGAAACCCTGAACAAGGAATTATTCTATTTGTGGAAAAAAGGAAAATCCTCACGGAAACGATGCCAATCAATCTAGAGCTTCAGAATCGATATGGTTTTGCCAGTCGGAGGACAAATAAGACATGTTCTAGGCCCTCGAGAGGACCTCCCCCATTAAAACTTTATAACTGCACTATAATTCTTCCATAGACTAATTGTGTTAACACAAGAATGGTCTGCCAAGTATGAAAGTTAAATAAAAACAGGTCACCCTAAAATTACTGTCCCTTTCTGTGATACCTTCATTCACTGTGGGATCATTTAAGCAATTAGACAATTTTTAACTTTGTTAGAAAAACAGTACAAAATTACAAAATGGGGTCTTTCCCCCATAGAGACTTAAGGGACTTAACAGTTATTTTTCAGGTCATTGATTATGTTATGCTGATCTACGTCTTCACTATCTGAGTTATTTCTGTGCACTAGCTTGCTGTACAACAAATGGTGTCCCATTTATTCCAATGAGGAAACTAGTCAGACACAAGGAACCTTAAATGATTTTACAAGAGTGAAAACAATGAGACGTGAATAGAAAGGCATAGGCTGTAAATATTTTTTAGGGGACCAGTTGGACTCATGTCTGGTGAAGGAGACCGCTTTATAGGCGGTGTAGAGGCCTGACCACCGCACTGTATTTCTGAAGCTGATGTTGAATAATATTGTATGTCAACTATTTTATATATACATATAGTCACGGGACATGGAGTAGAGAGTGGGAATGGAGTGAATGGAATTGTAATAGATAAGTATGACATCGGGGGTGGGAGGGCAGTGGATGGGGGAGGGAGGTTGTTTCTGTGCGAAGGGTGAAAAGGATAACTATTGCATTGTTCTTTACACTTGAAACTAATAATAAAATAATAGAAAAGAAAGGCATAGGGATATTTGATAACTTAATTACTTAATTTTAGACAAGTTACTTCAGACCTTTGAACTTGAATTTTTTCCCAAAATGGTATCATGCTATTTGACACCTCGTAAGTTATAAAAGCTGAGTTTTTAGCTTCGTGCCAGTTATATTTATTAGAATTTTTAAAAGGGCATATTAGAGTACAACAATTATAATAATAAAAATAATAATAAGGGTTACTGGTTATTGCACACTATGTTTCTGGTGCTTTTTAAATGTAAAATGTACTTGAGAAAAGTGTCCAAGTTGAGCCACTTAACTTCTTTGGATGCACATAGTCCTCCTGCGTAATGGAGAGATTTGGGACAGAAGACCTCTAAGATCCCATTTTTTGTGCATAATTAGATGGGCAAAGTCATAAGACAGTGCAAGCTATACATTGTTCAGTGCACTGCTAATTGCAAATTATTGATAGCTGAATAATATGTGTACAAATACTATAATTTTAATGGGATTGATAACTGTTATAATGCTCTAGAAAGGAAATAAGGATGAAAACTGTAACCTCTTGAAAAAGGATATGATTTCCCAGGTTGGGCTCCCCAGGAAGCAGACACTTAGGTGGAGACTAGTGTGCAGGAGTTGTGTTAAGGGATACACTTGGTGTCAGCACCATGGGAGGAGAGGGAAAGGGAGTATTGCTGAGCAGAAGGGGAGAGGGTCTTTCCTGTGGGCTCATTGGAATCTCAGCTAGCTCCACGGGGAGCTCTCCACCTGTACAGGAACTTGAGGTTGTCCAGAGTTGAAGGCAGCGGTAGGCTTTTAGGCCTCTGTGTTGTCCAGACATTGGCTGCAGGCTGCCCTAGCAAGGAGCAAGGTGTCGTTTTTCAGACAAGGAAATTCTAAAGGGGGGATGAGAGCTGCGAACTGAGCCCTGCTTTCTGGCAGCTATCTGAGCAGCTGGGCAAATAAGTTCTTCAGTCCTTCACCAAAGGGATGTGGACAGTCCATCATAGCATCCATTACAGGTATTTAAATCATGCAAAAGAATAAAAGGGGCAAGTTCAGAGTGTGTTTAGGGAACACTGGTATAAACTGGATGAATAAAGGTGTGTGGGAAGGACGAATGGGAAAGCGTTATTTTCAGGAAAATAGACCTTTCTGATAGACAAGTGGGATAACCTGGATGTTTAACAGGCAAGGTCACTGGTTTAAGTTTTAAACTTCGTATATCCTCCACACAAGGTTGATGTATTACATATAGTAGTTGGTATATATATAATATATAAATATACACACACGTACTATATATACTATATATGTATATATGTATATGTATGCATATATGTATGTATAAACATATATGCACATATATATTCCTGCTTAGCCTTGATACCTGCTAAAAAACATATTTAGAAGACATTTTCCGAAAATATAGAAAGTATCAGCAAATCTGCCCTTATGGTATGGAGAGACATCTGAATTTTTCTGCAGATAACTTATAGAGTCTCTCTCAAAAATACCTGTTTTGTTTCCCTCATCATAAATTTTGTTGTATATGGATGAATGGTTCAGATTGCACTTATACATACATCATATCATTAAAATTTGAAGTAAATTTATAAAGTTGGTAAAACAAGTATTAATACCACTTACAGGTAAAATGTTGAAGTTTAGAGTGTATGACTTAACAAAGGTCACATGGTAAAGTATATAGTGATGACCTAGATTATTGTGATGAAGTGCACTGCTTTCCTCAGAATTAACAGTATGTAACCTCATCATGGGCTGTTATCTATAGTCCTTTATACTGGAATTTGCAGATTGATTCAGTAGTCTGGTGATAAGTTACTGTTCAATAAAAAAGGGACCTGCTAAGAAGTGTTACTTCCTGAGGATATTAATAACAAATGTAATCTCGAGGAGAGAGCATTAGTAACTATAGTATTTTCCTTCTGGCTACTATTCTATTACCCTTCTTTAAGAAACTTTAAAAAGGCCCTTGCATATCTTAATTTGACTTATTTCCCTATGTTTTCAAGGGCCCAGATCTTATTTCTCTGTCAAAAGTGAGATTTACTTAGTGTTCCCTTTATTTAGATTTCTGTAATGTTTCTATAATGTGTCAAATAAAATATAAGCATAGAGTTATATGATATAACATACATAATCAAAATCAGTTTAAAAAGACAATAGCAAAAGCCATTTCCTGTATTTGTAAGGAATATCTTTACTTATATTTATTCATGTGATTCATCTGTGACTGTTATTTTCATGAATTAACTCAGATGATTTTTTTCAATGATTTAAAATAATAGTCCAAGTTATAAGTAAAATAAATTCCATTTAAGTTTATATATTTTGATATTTCTTAGGAATATATAAGCTTGATTTATATTTTAAGAGAACATGATGTTAAGAAAAGGTATTTTCTTGTTTGAGCATTTACTGATTATATTAAGTAATATCAATGCAGCAGTTTCCGGAAGGTGAAACAAGACATGAATGCAAGAAACACCAACACGACCATCAGCAAAAAACATTTTATAGAAATAGTTTTAATGTTGTTAAAACATATGCACATACACACGCTTATGCTATCTGCAGCAGAAAGATCAACTGAATGAGATTCCTTTAACAGTAAACCCTTCAAACTATGCATTTCTATTGTGTTTCTAGTTCTTTTATAAGCCTTTTGTGTCTGAAAGGCAGAGCAAATTCAGTCATGCTAATTCATGCCATAGGGCATGACTTATGTAAAGACATGCCCCTAAGCCACCTGTGTTCTCACCTCCACACCTTCATCTTCATCACACCTCCATGTTCTCCAATCCCAGTATCTTTGTAAGTTGTCAAATCCACCTTTTTCTGCTTTTATAAATATTTTTAATGAAGTACTTATGCTTATGTTCGGGTTAGAGTGACAAGTTGATCATATAGCTTGATGGAAGGACTCTTTGTAAACATTGGAAAGAAACCCAGTATAAGGTGTTTTAAGTAGCCTCACATAGTTTCAGTTTAATACATCTCAATCTTAATTTTTTTAATAACAGAATTTCTACTTTGTGGATAATGATATTTAAGTATCTGGGAAGAAAGAGTTAATTTGTGCAATAACTAAGTTCTAACACTGCTATAAACTGAATTGGGTACCCCCACCCCAAATTCATATGTTAAAGCCCTGATCTCCAATGTGACTATATTTGAAAGAGAGATTCTAAGGAAGTCATTAAGGTTAAATGAAGCCATAGGTTTGGGGCCCTGCTCCTATGGGATTAGTCCATATAAGAGACTGGAGAGCTTGTTCAGTCTGTGTGCACTGCCAAGGAAAGGCCATGTGTGTACACAGTGAGAAGGCTGCAATCTACAAGCCAGAATTACAGCCCTCATCAGAACCTGGACCCTGGAGATCTGGGACTTGCAGCCTCCAGAACTGTGAGAAAATGAAATTTGTTTTTCAAGACACTCAGTCTGTGGTATTTTGTTATAGCAGCCTGGGCAGACTAATACAAATAGTCATCCCTGAGATAAGTTAGTTATATCCTATTATTTTGAAGGAAGTTATTAAATTTCCATATCCATGAGGACAGCCAAGGTGTGCACACTTTTGTGAATAGGGCAAGGATTTGGAACTGGAGAAATTTTATGCATTTCTGTGATCCCCCCCCCAAAAAAAAGTGCTAAGCAGCAGAAAGACCAACAGTAATATTTTGCTTTTGATAACCAAGGCAATTCTTTTAACAGAGCCAATTCATTATCTAATAAATTATATAAGGTACTACGTTGATGGTAGCAGAACATTTGATACAAAATAAGTTGAGTCTTGTCCCTGAGTTTTCAAGCATGAGCAAGTTTGTCATATTCTTGTAACATTAAACTAGCAATTTCTACTTGATTAAGAAGTGAATGCTGCTTCAGGATTTTCTAGTGAAAAGTTTTTATCACTCTACATTTTGGAGATTTTAATTTATATCTTGTTAAATTTAAGCTTCCTCTAAATAGGCTCTTCAAAAAATATATCACTGCCCATTAGGATCATTATCCTGGAATAGTCCATAATGATGGAATTACATAAGGTAATTCTTACTATATGTGTTGCGCTGAATAGGAGATCCTTCATTTCGCCTGCTGTCAGTTTATCAAGTGAAGATTTTAGCAACTTGAAAATGCATCCACTGCAACATTATTTATAAAGAAACAGCAACTTTACTTTTAAAGTCAAGAGGTTTTGTCCAGTTGAGATCCAGAAAATCTGTTTTAACTGAAATGTGACTAACCAGACCACCTACTCTTTACTTTTAGGGGGAAAAAATACAAAAAGCAAGTTAATAGCATGGACTTGTGTAATATATACCAGTTTTTTTCAGGGTACAACCCTGGATCAATATATATTGAATTCAGTCTCTTTTTCTTGAGGTTTTAAACAATTAAGTAATAAAACCAGCAATATATATATATATATATATATATAATATTATAGCATTACTATACTAAAAATACAAACTAACAAATTTGTAAAATATTTTCAATGTGAATTGAATCAAGAAGTGATTTTTTTCCATTGACCAAAACTGGTTACTGACTTGCTTGGTATTGTTTCATAGTACAAAAAGGTTTGGATCTTTGTTTTCTTAGTTCATATAAGAGCAAACTGTTGTCACCATTTCCCCCCAAAATGCTACTCAAGGAATAGCAGTGTGCAGACAGTTTCAGAAAATATTTATTTAATAGCCAGAAATCAGTAAGCTCCATTTCAGACAATGAAAAGCCAGTGGATGATAATTTCATACGTTATTTCTGTATAGACGAATTGGTGGTGACGAGGATGATGATGATACTGATGCTGTTGCTGCTGATGATAAAAACGTGGGCCCATAAATTTGAAGTACACACTTAGGTTGCCCTGGTCCCATGCCCTACACACTGCTACACCCAACCATAGACACCATTTCAAACTCTGAATAAGCTGAGGGACGTAGCTTTGAGAAATGTAGGGGATAGTCTTTAAATTGGCAAGCACTTCGTTGTTCTGTTTTCAGTACCAGCGGTAAGAGAGAGTAAATGTTGATTATTTTATTCCTTGCTTCATTGGAGATGAACTGAAGCAAATTTGATTCAGACAAGCAATCCGGTGGAATAATGCAGAACCACCCACAAAAACATCTGTACTAATCATCCAATGCAGTAAATTAGAGCTACAAGGAAAACGCATTGATCCAAGAGGATCATTAACAGTTTTAACCAACTGATCTAAGTAAGAGGGTAAAGGAGAGAACACTATCAAGATCTTGCCTTTCAGATCTGCAGATTACTACTGAGAGGACCCAATTGCTGTTTGTTTCCATTTCAACCGTTTTGTGACTTAGGCGCCCTTTGTGTTACTGTAAGTCCAAAAAAAGGATCAATAAAGAGGTAAAAACGTAGGAAAAATTATCCAGATTTCATGCACTCCCTTTATAAAGAGGTCAGTCAAAAAAGAGGGATAATTGCTGCAACCCAACAAAATGAATCAGGGACAAGACAGAGTAAATTATGTATGTTCTGTGACAAAATGTGTGGCGGAGACGTACAATACAGACCTGTAGCCACTTGTCTTAGGCCTTAAGAGACAAGGGCTAGAAAAGAAAATTTGTGGAAAACAGTAGGCATAGCTTTAATGCACACAGTTCTTAATTATCCACAGCATGTTGACCTCAGATAATGTAACAATTTTTAATAATATTTAGTCATGAACTTCACCATATAGGAAGATGCAGAACATTGTCTGGGCACATCATGCATAATGGCAATCATATATGATAATAAATACAAAGATACTGGTTAAGCCATATTACTATTGTGTAGTTTATTAAAATGTTGCTAATACTCTTAAACACCCTTAGCTCTTGTTACATTAGTCTATATCACAAGAGCTGATGTATTTATGTGTATAGACATGTGTATAGACAGTTATATGTACGTTTTAACTTCATATACTTTATGAGCACATATACATCCCTAAGAGAATGGATGTTAGGATGGGAGTGGAGCCTGAGGGTTATACATTTGGGAATCAAGGCCTCAACCCTATGAATCAGTCTTCTAGATCAGGGGTTGGCAAACTGCTGCTCGCGAGCCACATGTGGCTCTTTGGGTATGTACATGTGGCTCTGAAGTAAAATTGAAAATGAAAAATAAAACTCATAGTTTCATTTGTAAAATCTTTAAAGGATTTTTTAATTTTCCTTATTTGTAAAAAGATATTTATGGCTCTCGAATAATTTTTAAATTGTTGTGAGGGACAGGATCGGCTCTTCTGTCTCAAAAGCTTGCCAATCCCTGTTCTATAGTAGATGGTGAGTTACTGAATGTCCTTACTTGGGAAGAGAGATGGAGCTATATACTTAAACAGTTTGAGAGAGAAATTCCAAAAACACCAAGAGTTAGGAGCTGGCAGATTGTCAAAAGCACGTGATGGAGGCCAAAAAGGAGTGCCCAGGCCAGTAGAGTAGCTGACTGCGGCAGTCACTGAAGGCAGGGACATTACCTGAGTCAGTTGATCGTAGATGCAGATGTTAAAGGAGGTCCGTAGAAGTGAAGACAGAAGAAAGGCCATTGGATTTGACAATTTCAAGCTGTGAAAAACAATTTTGATCGACAACTTGGGGTAGAAAATGGTATAATCGTGTTTGTCATGGTTGGAGACAAAACCGAACACTAGGGCATGTGCGGTGTAAGTGCTCCAAGTTAGCTGAATTGAATTGTAATTGATGACTTTTTATGCTGATTTCATACAACATTTATCAGACTGGTAAAGGCTCTAAGACAGAAAATGAGTCTGGATTGTATTTGAAAAAAAATGACTGTCTTTGTTCTCTTCTAATACATTATCATAACCTTGTTTTCTCCTTGTTTTGACAGATCACCCTGTTTTCCCACATCCCTGACATCACCAAGAACCCAAATTTAGCCTCACATAAATTTCATTGTTGAGAACCTGATAATCTCAGAAATAGAGGTCATAAAAGGAAAGCTAGCTGTTAATTCTATACAGATAAATTACGCATTTGTAACAATGCCTCCTCTCATATTTATTATCATTCTTAATATAAAATATTGTTATAAAATCAAATGGCCTGTTACACACATCATAAAGTCTAGGTCCGTTACTATATATAGTGTGTATAGTTATAGACGTACGTTTTTTTGTTCCACTTCTGGTTTTCATATATCTTATCTTCCTAGTTTCTTTTCTTTCTCCCAGACATTTTAAATTATGCCCCATATCATGTGCTCACCTATAAAAAAGTAGGAGGTCCACCTAAAAGTTTGGAAACTTTATTCTTCCTTCTATATAGCATGTCAATACTACTAAGCCTTTACCTTTTATAAATATAAAATTTTATAAACATAAAAGGCATGTTCCTTTTACCTTTAAAACTAACATAAACAGAGAACAGAAAGCCATGAAGGCATTTCAACAAACCTGGGATATTATGGTTTGTAAGTCACTTCTGGTGCACCTGCTGCGTTAACTACCGGTGTTATGTTTGAGAAGATACTAACTGGCCGCCTTTAGACTGCCGTCTCACTTTGATGTTTCATTATTTTCTTCAATCCAGGGATGAAACGGACGAATGGATCTTAATTATACTCTCCTGGTGACTCTTTTTTCAGACCATTTTTCTGGATAAGCATCGGCTAATCTGACAAATCATGAGCAGTTTACTTTATAGTTTGGCTGGGATTAAGTTACTAACTGGAAACTGCAGGGAACACAAAGAACAGTGTCTCCTGATAAACTGCGCCGGGCATTTCCCATGCCTGTTTTCAATTTTAATCAGTAACCTTTAGCAATGGAGAACTATAAACAGATGATTCTCTGACAGATGTATTTTTATACATTTACCTATAGCATTTAAAATATAAACAGGCCTTGTGTATCAAATTTACATATCTACAATCTAATTGTGTGCTTGCCTATGAATTTTTTTCTGGGTTTTCACCATGTGGGAAAGAGCTGTGTAAAATTTGTTTTTATCTACTACAATTTTAGAAATATTGCTTTATTAGAATTGTGAAGAATATGTGTTATGAGCCTATAAGTAGTAGCGCAACTTAGGTTTTAGTATTTTGATTGTCTTTAAATTGGAAGGATTTTTATCTGATGTTGGGATGGATGATTTATTGAGGGGACTCTGACTTCAAACTTTTCTAAGTTTAAATAAAACATAAAGAGTAAGTTTTTGGAAAAGTTACATAACTATTTTAGGGTTTGTAGTAATACATTAATATTTACATAGAGTAAATTTTTTCAGTGTTTATGCTAAGGTTATTGTTATTTTTCTAACAGCAGCTGTCCTTGTTTGTGAATTCCATATACCATCACGAGATGACATTGTTTTCATATTCAGCAGTAAGTTTGTTCCTGTAGACAAGACAACTGTTATGTTTTCTTTATACAGGTCACTAATTAGAGCAAGCAAATGAGTAACATATAAAGCCATATTTTCCAGTAAAGTTGAAATGGACGTTTTGTTTTGTCTATCTGCTCTTGGTGTATAATAAATACACCTAAGAGAACTCAACATGGAAATTAGATTCAGTATCCCTCTGAGTAACTGAAATTACCCAGCAATTGTTATAAAACACTGTTTTTTATTGTTCTTACACTGTAAATAAACATATTGACAGTAAAGAATTAACAGCACATCCAGGAAGACTTTATTTAATAATGATGAGGTAAAATACTTTTATGCTATTCAATTTATCTAATTTATGACTCCATTTGATTACCCCAGCATGTCTTTCATCTGCAAGAATTGCACCCTGGGGACTAGTCAACTTATTAATTCATCACTTGTTCTTTTATGGCTGCAATCCCCATTATAGTATGAACATAGAGTGATATTCTCTTCTGCAAGCTGCCAGCCAAATGGTTACAGTCTAGTTGACCTTTTGTTGGTAACTGTGATCCTAATGGGTTTTCTATTGGCTTCTGTTTCTAATAGTCTATATTACAATCTAGCTTTTTGTCTTGTGGTATCATGATGAATATAGGACAGCAAGAGTGAATTCCACACCTGTGATTCCAAAGTTTTATAAAAAGGAAAGACCTGCTTCAAGTTAACCTGTAGACTTTCTTAAAATGCCTTTTGATTTATCTGTCACCTGATCCATCAGCAATGAATAATTTTCATGGAAGGTGCACTTTAATTACATTCCCATTTGACTTGCATTATCAAGCCCTATCTAGGTAATTAATCTCACCAAGTATCCAATTTCGGCCTTTATTGCTGGCAGGCAGGCCTCCTGAATTATGTGTGCTTCAATGGGCCTTGGGTCTTTAACCAGGCAGACACTGAAAGAGATCTGGGGCCTTCCAAATGCTGGAACCATGTCTTAGAAGTTTCTTTCTTAGATGTGATTAAATTATATTTGACATCACAAGTGCACTTTTATAGTCAATGAAGCCTATAGATTATTGTAATCATGAAAACTTTCACTTCTAGGTGTAGCCAATCTGCATGTCATTTTGTATGTTGGGGATATGTATTAAATTGTTAACTGTAGTGAGCATGTGCATCAGTCTGTTGATATAAATTTGCCACAGTTACCACCTAAACTTAAGCATGGCCCTTTAGTTTAAGATTTAAGGTTTGTATGAATTTAGGTGAATATTTGGGTTAAAAGATGGTTGGCTCAAAATTAGAATGACTTGCAATTAACGTGCTTTATATTCAGTCATATACTCTATTTTCTGCAGTTTTCTTTATTATGAATTAACAGATATCTCACATTTATGTTTTCCTATCTTTTGATTTTGATGATTTTCATTTCTCAATTACTTATACTGATGAACGCCAAAGTTCAAAATTATTAACTTAATTCACACACATACATGTACAATAATTCTGAAATATATAATTTGCATTTCTGTTATAGTCTTGTTTTATAATCTAATGAAAACATGAATTAATTGTGTTATAATTTTCTAATTTGGAAATAGTATATTTAGTGTTTTACTTTTCTACTCTGTGGCCATTTGGAGAAACACTGGGAGCGCCGTAAAAATCAAATTACAATATAGTGTAAATAGATTGACTGTCTGTTTGAAAGTGATCTAAATATCTGATGCTATTTTAAGTGATAGATTGCTTGGTTAGCAGAAGACAGTCCTATCTGTAGTAGACTAAATAGGTTATAATGTGTACACACTAAGATATTTTGGGAAATTTGGACTGATGATGCTGAGAAAAAGATGAGTAATTTTCTAGCTTTACTGTCACCCATATACAGTTAACTCCATACATCTCTGCCTCTAGCCCTTACCTGTCTCACAAAGCCTTGCCCAGCATCTCCGTAAGGTTACAGGTTATGACTGAATTTGTAACTTTCCCATCAGCAAAGGAAAATTCTACACAGTTAAAATCTAACTTTATTTTTTTTAAATCTCTTGATGTATAACTTCAATTGGGCCTGTTGTTTTTTTATGAAAACAATTGAACACATTTTAATGTTTTATATATATATATATATATATATATATATATATATATATATATATATAATATGGATTCCTAAAATATTTAACATCACTTTGTAAAAATCACGTAGTACTTCTTCATCCAAGTATTCCTCTTGTCATTTAGAAATGAATATTCTAGTTTTTTTGTTTTTTGGGTTTTTTTCCACAGTGGTTTAATTGCAAGAATATACAGACAGTTTGCCATCCATAATATTTCTAGGATGAAGATGCAATAATTTGATTTAATATTATTTCGATTAGACGTGTTTATAATAATCGCTCATAAGCTAAACGATAGTTAAATTCAATTTAAATTGGTGAGGAAGATTCATTACTGCATGGTTAACTATTGTGAATTCCTCAGTAAAGGGTGTGCATGCATACCTGTGTATTCACATACACACATGTACACCCAGACATGTACATATCATGTATGAATATGTATGAATTCATATTGTAAAATTTAAAGGAATTAGTTCCTTTAAGGATATTCTATTAACATATTTCACTTCTAATAATTGGGTATATAATATTACTTAAATAATTACATAGATTTCCTCTTAAATATTAATATCTAGACAAATAATTTATGGCCTTTAACATCTGTCCCTACCATTTAGTTTCTTTTTGGCACTTCTGAATAATGACAATTTATATTTTTCAGTAAATGATTTTTTCCCCTATAACACCATTTTGAACTGTGAATGTAATAAATATAATTAATTTAATGTTCACAATTAAAGAATTGAGGCTTAAATAAGAGAGACCATTTATATAACATCTTGTAGTGAATCGAGAGGATTAGTTTAGAATTTTAGAAATGGTTTGTTAACGAAAAACATTTCATCTGAGTTAGTTTGCTTTTCTTACATATATTCTTAGATGTGAATCTCTTTCAGTGTATTGACTTGCCAAAAATCTGTATTGTATAGGCTGTTTACACAGTCAATAAATATATTGAGCTGAGCAGATTATTTACCTATATCAAAATAAAATCAGTTTCTATATAACAATGCACATACAGATAGACTTACTTAAAAGACATATCAGACAAGTTGGGCTTAGAACCCTGGATTTAGGGTTGCAATGTTTGAGTGCAGGTTAACAAGTTTCTTTATGACCTTGGGCAAGTAATGTAATCTTTATATTTTACTAGTTAATCTCAGTATTACATGAAACAGTACCTGAAATAATGTTTTATAAAATAGAACCAGTTTGCAGTTGTCACTTGGTGGTGTTGATATACTAGAATGGAATTTTGAACACCTGCGCTATAAATTTAACTGTGGCGAAGCACAATCCTGGAAAAATTAGCAAACTGATGCTGATTTTCCTACAAATAATGTTAACTTCATTCTCACAAAATGTAGCCCTCTTGATAACCAGAAATACAAAAATAAAGATATTTCTATAAACCTATTGCTAGGCAAAACCATCACAATCCGGATATATCCGTGAATTAATAAGAGGTGTATTAGATATAATTTATTTCTTAAAATGAGATTTGAATTCTTAAGACTGCCTCACAATAAACAAAGCTTATTTTTATTTCCAGTTTTTATATTGTTTTACATTTAGAAATAATGCTAGGTATCAATGTTATTGTTTTATGCTTATTTTATTTTTTTTCCAAAACATGAAGCAGTGTGCAAATACATTGGCACCTTATCATAGTTTATGCTATGGATATGGATTATATAAAATGTAATGCTTATTTAATTTATCATAAAATTTAATTCTCTAGATATATGGATAAATATTATAACTACATAATTTTCTTTACTGCTCTCTCAGAATACAGGGCCTTTTCTGCTGTTGGACTCAATTTATGTTTTGTTTTTGCATAAAATAATAAAAAGTTGGAAGAGGATGATTTAATAGAAACAAATTGAAGAAATTCTGAATATCAACAATCGTTAGTTGTTTGTTTTTAAGAGATAATCTAGTATGAATCTCCATTAAATAAAAGAGAATAAAAAATGACCTATTTTAATAGTTTTTTGTTACTATTTAATATCCAGATACAGTTGATATCTTTGAGGAAGTTTTAAATGTTTAAGAACATTTGTATTTGAAATTTAAGCCCAAATTATGGCAAACTAGGAGTAGGAGAGATGTGATTGAGAAAGTTTAATTTTGAGGGTACAATTGTGGTACAGAATCATGTGGTATAGAATCCCTTGTGTAGCTTTGTACGAGCCTATTAAAGTACCTGAAAATTGTTTTCATTTAATGTATCTGTTTGGTTTCGACTTTTGTATTAGTTCTTCCTTTGTTGGCTATAAAATAAGTCCTTGAATATGCATTATGGCACACACACCTGCTCAGATTACTTTAAACTTTTGAAAAACAAAAGCAATAATTAGGAAGCCAAAATATGTAAAATGTAAGAAAAAAAGGAGGGAGAAGAATGTGATTTTGCACATGCACTCTAATTTTGGATGGAATAATAATATATGACAGCAGTTTCGGACCGATCTATAACCCTGTGCCTTTTACATTTCTACCCCTCGGGGCTGTTGCTGCAGGGGATGTTTTTGGCATCCTGACAATGTTCTTGGGCCCCCTCCTCTTCATGTTGGTGCTGTTTAACATGTTAACTTTTCTTGTCTGTCTGTCCTCCGTCCCACCTACCCCTTTTTCTTTCTCCTCCCTGTCCTCGCTGCCTTCCCATTTGTGTTGGAGGTTAGCAGCTAGGTACAGGAAAAGTGTGCTACAATATGAAACTACTATTCCAACATCACAAGAGTCATATAAATGGTGAACAAAGAGCAGGTGTTCCCTGAGAATTCATTTATGTGCCTCCAGGATGCTGCTGCTTTTTCCATCCTGTGATACTTCTCTTTCTGAGGTACATCTAACTTGAGAGCTTCGGGTTGCAGATCAGTGGTGAGAATAACAACAGACTTGTCTGTGATACTGTTCTGTTTGATATGGAAAAATGTCAGACTATTTTCGTTTCCTGCTAGCTTTCTAATCACAGAACTCGCTCAATTATCTACCGAATACATTTACTATACAAATCAGAATGAATGTTTTTAAAAAGTAGTTAAGGCCCTTTGGAAACAGACTCTTTAAACTTCTCTTAAACAAGCAGCACTATGCCCAAACGAATTTTCCATTTGGTAAAAGTAGCTTTTTCTAAGAGTAGAATTGGTCAAAGAACTACTCACAGAAAAGTAGGTCTCATTTCTCATCTGTAGTCCAAAGAATAAAAGCGGAGTCTTTTGTTACAGTGTGTAAACACATTCACTTACTACAAGATCTTGTGATTCTGACCTTTTGGAAATGGTGTGCGGTCACTGGAAACTTGCTTTTGATCACTGGTAATCTTTGACATGATTGAACAACCTTATCCTTGAGGATCTTTCTCTAGTGTTCTGGGTCAGTCTCCCATGGATGAAGAGTGAGGTTTGGAATATTGGATTTGAAAATAAAGCAGCAAATTGCTATTCTGTCATTTAAGATATTTTCTGTGAAGATTCTCACTGTAGTGAATGTGCTTTCAGCCCAAAACAGTAAAACAACACCATCAGTCACTTTTAATGACTTGTTTATACTTCACAGATGACGTTTTCCTAACCACTCCCAACCCAAAAATGGTAAACGAGGGACAAGTTGGCTGACATAAGCTTCTTTGTTTTTTTCATTTTTCCTAGTGTTTTATAAAGGGCATCCAATTTATGTCACTCTACACATCGTTCACAATAATGGTAAATCTTTTTAATTGGAAGAAGGATGCCATTCAAAGCAAGAGGGTACTATGGGCGGCTTGAGCTATAGCTGCTGGTTTGAGGGAAGAACTGTTCTCTTCTGTCCTTACAAGATATAACAGGCTTTGTCCAGCTGTGCATTTGACTACCCGCTAGGTTTTCAAAGGGATGGACACATGGTATCAATGTAGGTTGTAACATATGGCAAATGAATAGAATCTGAAACTTTCACGTATGCCTTAAATGTCCTGGGTTACTGATGCTAAAGTCATTGAGGAGAGTGTAAGGAATATTCTTCTGGGCAACCTTAAAACTCAAGTGCAATATTGTAAATAAAGTTATGTGATGGTTACTATTTTTTTCCTTGTGTGAGAAGGCCTTACAGTAGTTGAAAGGCTTAAAAGTTTTGGTACGTAATTTTTTTTTCCCTTTTTTGGTACTACTTTAAATATACTTTTAAAACATATAAATAATAATTACACATTATCCAATTTGTATTGGGTAATAAAGGTAATATCTGTGCCTCTAGGTTATAGAAAGTGCATCATATGTCTCTCATATCCTAGATACATGTTCACAATTCTTTCCCACCATCACTGTAGAATATCAAGAGATGAAAAAGGGAGTTTCCCCATGAATGATTTGAATCTTAATCTCTTTTTCATCATTAAATAAATAGTACCTATCTCTCCAATTTTTCACCAGATGCAAAGAAAAGTGATGTAATTTAGATTTATTTAAATGACATTAAGAATTCTTATTATTATAAAAATTAAGAAAGGTATAATTTGTTTCCAGGTCTCCATTTTCATTGCTATAAATAGCATGGGATTGAAAAATAAAAACAAAAACTGGCAGATTATTGCAGTTTCACCAAATTACAAGCTAATTTATGGGTCCAATAGGTTTTTCCCTCTTGCCCTTTTCTTTTTCTTACTAACCCTATATCTTTTCTGGTGGTCTCCATCACAAAACACAGGTGCTTTTTAAGATATAATTATTTCAATGCTTTTTTTAAAGTAATTCCTTATGTCCCTAATGACACCCAGAACTTTAATCCTTTGGATTTATAATGTAAATACCAATGAAATTGTAAAATTTTAAATAGAATTCATGTCCCAGTTTTGGTAAGGGAAAACAGCTTATATTACAAGCCTAGACAGATAATACATCACATATGTAGAAGATTATGCTTACATTGAATGAAAAGTCTCATTTCATTCTAACACTAAAAACAGAAGTAGAGAGAATTTTTATACTATTTTAGTACTCCCATACATTTTAGGAAGTAGGAAAAGTAAAACTTGAGTTACATAAAATGATAGTTAGGGATTCAGTCCTGCCTTTTAACAATTTATTGACTTCTCAGGTATCAAAATCACTAGTTTTGTGAGGACTATGCTATTATTCAGAATGCAGGGAAAAAGTTAAGTAAGTTGCCCAAGGCTATAAAGTGGCTGGGTGAGATGACCAGTGAATTCATATAAGCTCTATTGTCTATCTGCTTATTTACTCGGTACTTTACCTATTCCTGTCCTTGCTTTTTGTATTTGTGGTGTCTTGTTTCTGGAAAAAAAGTCAATTATAATAAACATGTGATGCATAATCGTACTGGAAAATTTCTAGATACAGTGTACACATCACGGTCTATACTACTTTTGGATTAAGTGTAAAAGGGAAACATGCAAAATATACTCATTATGAGGGAATGAAATAGATTGGCATCACACTTTTAGCCTTCATATTTTGGGGTTTGGTTCAGAATATCCTAGTTGTAATGCATGGATGTTTTCAACCCAGTGTAGGAGCAATGATAACATCTAATGTACTTCTTTGGACATTTTTTTCCAACATTGAGTGTTAAATTTGCTCTCTAGTAATTGGAAAGTATTTCATATTCTAGGTGTAGCATATATAAGTTAGAGACTTATCTAAAGAAATATAAAATTAATATAAATAGGAATATAAAATAATTTCTATTATTTTGATGAATTTGATTCAGCAGTTTTGATTTTAAATTAGCACTTTGAATAATTCATTACTTTAAATCGTTGCCAAATCACATTATTGATCATATCAGTTTATGTGAAAATTTGAAATTAAAAAAGCCTTAAATAATATTTTTACTTAACCGTATTGAAACTTTAAGCCAGTTTTAAAAATATCTTTTGCTCTTTGCTTTCAGAAGTTAAGATGTATTATTAGAATGTGCACAAAAGCAGTACTAAGATTTGTACAAACTTGTTTATTTTTGCCATGCAGAAATATATTTATATTCCTATGTAGCAGAAAAATTAAAATTTTAACGTTATGGTTGAGTTCCTAATGCAGAAACTGCATATAATTAAAAATAAGCCACTTAGCAAAGAGAGAAATGGCATTTTCAATTATTGTAAAAGTTTATATCAGATTAATGATTGCAAATATGCAAAGTTCATGTTCTGTAAATACCTGTTCATTGTTTAGAGTGTGTTCTCTTTATAGTCATAGACAGAATTAACAGAAATGTAACTTGCCAGAGTGAGGCTAAGAAGAGTTATCATTTCCATTATATTTATTATATCTTATGAACATTATTATTCATGTACTAATTTCTCAAGATGTTTTATTTATTTATTTATTTCTATCAATTGCTTTATTCATATCCACGCCTCAGCTCCCACAAGGTCCACTGAGCTGTACTGTAAATATACTTTGAGTCCAGTTCTGTGAGAATATTTTTAAAGAAGTGCTCTTATTAAACATGTTTTCTAAAGTCAACACCTAACAATTATCAGGTGCCTATTAGGTGCATAATACATATTGAACTTTGTGAGTAATGTGACTTAGATTTGTTTGTGTTCCCCTTAAAGCAGAATTGATATAATGAATTTAGTATTGGCTTGTGGATACTATGGAACAGATAACATGACTCACGTTTTAAAAGTGGTTCATACTAGCAGCTGAAAAGTGAGGGATACATAACCTTTGAAGAAATCATAAATTGACAGACTAAACAATGCATGATATAGTTGAATTGTTGTTTGCCACACACACACAAATTACATCGAGGAATGTATTGGGTGAGAAAGCACCATTACCTCAATTGTTTGTATATTTCAAGTGGAATAATTCTTGTCCTCAGTCATTCAGGCTATTTCTTTAACTCTCCATGATCATTTCTTTGAAATACGTTTACGTGTATATATAAATAAATCTAGATCGCATTGTAGAAGGGACAAAAAAAAAAAAGAAAGAAAGGCCTACGTGTGCATTTGATTTGAGTGATCTACATACAGAACATGCTTTTTCTATATTTTTTTCTGCTAAAGATGTAATCTGTGTTATTTCAGGAAGGCATGTGTTTGAGAGTTGCAGAATTTGGAAAGGGTTTATGATTACAGAAAACTGAGAAAAGACATTTGGATTTAGCTAGAAGAATATCAGTGGAGACCTTAAAAACATGGTTTTATTATAGTGATGTGACTACATAGGTGGAAAATGAAACTAGAGAAAAACTACTAAGCCATCGTAGTTGACTTCTTTTTCTAAGGTACAGTGATATCCCTCTTTGTAGTATTCTGGTTTATACATTCTTTGTCAAAAGTTATACCTAAACCATTATAGGTAATTTAAACTCCAACATTTGCAGTTTTCTTCAAATAGCCATTGATATAGTCAAATGTTTGACCCGTAAGCCCACTCTTGAATGTGAATGTGATCAGACAGATCATCTAATTAAAGCCACTTAAGAAATGCTCAATGTTGGTTAGTTGTGTGTTCTCCATAATATCTATGATCAGTTTCAGAGTAAGGAGTCGATAAATGCGTGGCACCTTTTCAGATGCCTTCTTGGCTGATGTTCAAGCTAACAAAGAAGAGAGGGAATAATAATTTCTGTGTCCTTGGAGAAAATACTGTTGATAGCCTTAGATAAAGAGCCATTTTCATACTGTGATTACCACTTCATGCACTATTTCAAAAAGAATGTAATAACTGTGTTTAACATTGCATAACAAGAATTATTCCAATTTTCTTTAATCTCCCCTTCTCCCGTTGAGTGTGACGTTTTTCTCTATTCCCCCGACAACATAGTTTTTCTTTTGACCATTGTGAAATAAGAGATCTGGTTATACTTTAGTGTTTTACATTGTCATACAGGCACGCCTCATTTTATTGCACTTCACAGATACTGTGTTTTTTACACATTGAAGGCAAGAACCTCCCCCAGCTAAATGACTACAATTTGCTTTATTGAGATACACATTTTATTCTGGTGGTCTAGAACCAAATCCATGATATCTCCAAGGTATGTCTGTAGTTTAATTCATCCATATCATTCATTGCTCAGTATTTTCTTTTCCAACCATGGATCTTTGTTTTTCATTTCACTTCAACTGTGTTGAGTGTAGTGAGAAGAAAATGGGCCCTTTAGCAAATACAGCAAGTTTCACTTTCTAGTCGGCCATAGTATCACTGTATGAAGTAGACTATTCATAGAACAAGATTATTGTATACATATAGTTATCAAAAATATTTGAGAAAATGACAAGAATATTTGAGAAAATTAAGAAAGTCACTAAATTTATTTAACCTCAGCCATACTTTCTAATGGATTGAATGCATGCTTTGAAAGATGCCCCCTTATTTTCAAAATCCTATAAAGAATATCTATGTTGGGAAAGTAAATGAAAAATCAAATATATCAGGATTCATAATTCATGGTATAGCACTCACATTCTTTATTATATATGGAGTAAAATTCTTGGAAGAGCTCTTGAACCATATTTTGTTGCTATGTTAGTATGTCTAAAACTGACCATTTTATTTTCATATTTGCATTAATATTGCTTATGGTCTGGCTTAGATGTTAATTGACAAACATTTTCAAACTTTTATGTCTGAAATAAAAACTACTAATGATTTGCAATTTAAAATTTCAGTTATTTTGCTTAAAAGAGAAATGATAAATGCTTAGTGACCAGTGCTTCATTCGGTATTTGAGGAACATACTGTGCAGTTATCTATCGTAGGTATGAATCACTTCTATCATTATAGTAGAGGTCTGAAGAAAGATTTTATTCAACGTCACTGATATTGAAATATAAATTGTCTAATTGAGACAAAAGTTAAAAAATATTGATAATTAAAAAAAAACTACCTTACTTTATTAATCTCAACTCTGTGAGGAGTTAGTTATATAGGTGTGTTAAAATGATGAAACTTTCCCCATTATAGTGTCCTTATTACAAGTTGATTTTGATAATGAAAGATGAACATGGATTTTTATAATATAGTTTCAGTTAATTTGTTCTACACAATGTTCCCTTCCTTCTTTTACTTTCTTAAGTTTGTTATCTTTAAATTAGGAACTTAGACTTGTGCCTATTTTGTTTATTTTATTGTTTAGTCAAAGTAATATGATGACCATCGTATATATGTGGTTTGCCTATGGAGGCCATGCTGTCTTTCACCTGTCTATCCCCCAGAGAATTACTCTCCTGTGTTTAAGTTGTCTGCTTGCAGGGGACACACTGATTAAGGCTTCCATGAGAGTTCTATAATGAGAATGTATTATTACCCAGAGTGACTAGTGACCCTCTTATGCTTTCAAATTGCTATAACTTATGAACCAGTGTCCTAGGAGAAATCTTGTTATCCAATGATAATAAAGTTGGGTAAAACCAGCTTACTTCTCTGTTGACTGGGGAAAAAAAAAAAGAGTGTGACATATGGCACACTTCTGGGATGGTGTGGATTCCATCACACCAAAACTCTTTCCAGCTGGCTGATACTTGAAAATTCAGTAGTGAAATGTTTTCCTTTAAAATGTTCATTCATTCTTTTATCATTCAGAAATCTTTATTGAACATATAAGTTTCATACATTATTTTAGGTATTGTGAAAAAGCAGTAGACAAAAAAACCCCAAAATCTACCCTTAAGAAACTTCTAATAGGAGTGAGGCTCAGGATGGAGCAGACACAAATATATTAAATGTGTAAAATATTTAAAAATTAGACGATGTTGTCCAAATAAATAGTGTAGGCAAGGCATGAACAGAGTTGAGAGGGGATGCAGTTTTTTAAAGGTTGTCAGGAAAGGCTGCTTTGAGGTGATGGCATTTAAATAAAAGCCTTTGTAAAATATGAAAGTGAAAACAAAAGAAGGAAGAGTGTTGCAGTCAACAATGCAAGGTGTGCAAGGTCCTGAGCAAAGAGCACACTCGGCGTGTTCAGTGGGGAGGTGGGGATAGCTGGTGTGGAGAGACAGAGCAGACTAGAAGTGGGGGTCAGGGAGTTGATGGGGTTGGAGGATGTTGTGTTGGTCCCTGTAGGTCATATCCACTGGTTTTAGATGGAAATGGAAAGCCATTGGGGATTAATAGAAAGGAGTGACATCAGTCTACTTCCATTTTAACAACGTCGTGTGGCTGCTATGTTAAGAATAGACAAGAGGGACTATGAAAAAATGCTCAACCTCACTAATTGTTAGAGAGATGCAAATGAAAACCACAATGAGATACCACCTTACCCCAGTCAGAATGGCTATCATCAATAAATCAACAAACAACAAGTGCTGGCGAGGTTGTGGGGAAAAGGGAACCCTGGTGCACTGCTGGTGGGACTGCAGACTGGTGCAGCCACTGTGGAAGTCAGTATGGAGGTATCTCAAAAAACTGGAAATGGAACTAACTACCTTATGACCCAGCAATCCCACTCTTAGGTATTTATCCAGAAAACCCAAGACATTATATTGAAAAAAATATATGTACCCCTATGTTCATTGCAGTGCTATTCACAATAGCTAAGACTTGGAAACAACCGAAATGCCCTTCGGTAGATGTTTGGATTAAGAAACTATGGTACATTTACACAATGGAGTATTACTCAGCTATAAAGAAGAAGGAAATCGTACCATTTGCAACGATATGGATGGACCCAGAGAACATTATGCCAAGTGAAATAAGTCAGAGAAAGACAAATACCATATGATCTCACTTATACGTGGAATCTAAAAAAAGGAATAAATGAGAAATGTAAACAGAAATAGTCTCAGAGACACAGAGGAAAAACTGATGGTTGCTAGTTGGGAGGGGGTGGGGATGAAGGAGAAAGGGAAGGGATGAGACAATACAAATTGGTAACTACAATATGGCCTCAGGGATAGAAAAGACAGTCTGGGGAATATAATCAATAGTGTTGTAAATATTTTTTAGGGTGCCGGATGGACTCATGTCTTGTTAGGGAGACCACTTTATAGTCGGTGTACAGGCCTGACCACTGCACTGTATTTCTGAAGCTGATGTTGAAAAATATTGTATGTCAACTATAATTATATATACATACAGTCATGGGATGTGGAGTAGAGTGTGGGAATGTAGTCAATGGAATTGTAATAGATAAGTATGATATCGGGGGTGGGAGGGCAGTGGATGAGGGGAGGGGGATTGTTACTTTGTGAGGGTGAAAAGGATAACTATTGCATGGTTCTGTACACCTGAAACTAATAAAAAAAAAAAGAATAGATAAGAGGGGCTCAAGGATAGAGGTAGACTAGTTCAGGATGCTACTGCAGAGATGAAGGTGGTTTATAGAGACTGTTAGCACGGGGATGAATGGTAAGAAGCTATGGTCAGAGCCCGGATGTGTTTTGAACATAGAGTCAACAAGATTAGCTGACTGTTGAAATGTGAGATATGACCGAGAGACCCAGGGTGACTGAGCATTTTAGTCTGAGCAACTGAAAACATGAAATTGCTAGTAACTCAGATGCAGGAGATTATGAGCGGAACAGATTTGAAGGAGAAGTTTAGGGCCTCAGTTTTGGACATGCTAAGTTTAAGATGGCTGGAGTTGCTTCGAATTGGATATACAAATATAGAGTTCATGTGTGAGGCCTGGGCTAGTGATAGAAATCTGGTGTTACCAGCATACATATGGTATTTAAAGTAAATGAAGCTAAATGAGATAATAAATAGAGTTAGTATAGATAAAATCAAACAGAGCTTTCAGATTTGAGTACCAGGGCACTGGGTAATGAAGAGCAATCAGGAAAAGTGACAGAGAATGAACTGGCCAGTAAGATAGGAAGAAAATTTCAGTTTAATGCCCTCGAAGCAAAGAAAGAGGTTCAAGGAAGGAGCAGTGATCTGTGCCAAATGTTAAAAGCCCACAAGGTGAGGCAGGGGAACTGAACTCTGAATATAATGAACTCAGTCTGAGTCTAGTGGCCGTCAGAACATCTTGCATGTCTCAGATCTCACTAATCTATAGACTAGGGGTGGCTGACATTCAGGTGTGCTCTATCACTGTCACCTCCAACTGGCAGTATTGTGCCCAATTATGAAGCAACTCACAATTGTATAGTATGAAAGCCATTTGAAAGAATGAATTAAGCTAACTTGGAGAAAACTGATGAAGATAAGACATTAATCTTCACAAAACTGTGAGGCTTTATGTCTTAGAAAGTTCTTCTATTTAGTTACAATGTGTCTCTCTGTTATTTTCTGTCCATTTATTTATTTATTCAATAAACATTAAGTGCTTATGAAGGGTCAAAAACTCTGCTAGCCACTGGAGATCAAGTAGAATGCAAGGAAGAAAAAATGTCGGTGTTCATGGAGTACATTGCCTGAAGAATTTTAGTCCAAAACTATGATATGCCATGATGAGATACCAGGTCTCTGTGTATTTTCACGTTAACAGGAAACTCACTTGCTCAAAGTGATGAAAAAGGAAGAGAGAATATATTACCTTAAAAATCCAAGGAAGAAATAATTTCTCGGTTTTAAAAATTGCTTTCTGTTCTTCCTTCTGCTTACAATTTTCAATGACATACAGGAACTCATCACATATGGAGGAGTTTAGATCATGTGAATGTCAGCCTTTGTTCTAAGTAAGTTCTAGTTACGGTGTTCATTAGGTATTTAACACTCAAATTCATTTAGGATCACTCTCTATAGGTGTAATTGACATGAATATTGTGGCAATGTTATATTGAAATTTCCTTTGTGTTTGTACTCATTTGTTTAACAAACACTTATCGAGTCCTTACTGTATGTCAGGTAATTTGCTGAGGACCTGAGATGTAGTGATGAAATGGTCATAGTTTCTCATGGAACCTAGATTATTGGGGGAGATGCATATCAATCTCTTCCCGTTTTCCTTCTACTATCACTATGAGGTTATTCTTGAGTTCTAAGAGATTTTCATTACATGAATCTTAATCTATGAATAGAATTATCTGTTAAATGGCTAATGTTTGATGAAGACATCAGGCAGTTTATAAACCTAGAATTATTGTTTTTCAATCTTTGATAGATCTCATTGATGGCAAAGGCAGGATGTTATGTCATTTTTTCACTAAGCGTAGGCATCCGCACTACATCTATCTTGAGCCAGCGAAGAAAACAGATAATTATTTAATCTCATGTGTTTGATGATAACCATTTTTCTTGGCAAATGCTTGAATTAAGCAAGTTTCCTTCATTGATATTTCTATGATTCAGAGCCCTTTTTCCAGCCAATTAGATGTATTCAGATTCTGCAAAGTGTGTCTGAGTAAATATAAAATATTAAGTTTACCAGTGTGTTCAAAACAGTTTCTTTTTTTTACTGCAGTCAAAAATGATTAAGTGCATACCTGTTTTCAATATTAAGAAAAGTTGTAGTTCAGTTAGCTGGAATATTTTTAAAATTTCTTTTACTGATTTTATCTTTTTTTTTTTTTTTACCTGGATACCCTAGATAGATATATTTTGGCAAGATCAGGACTAGGTGTGGAGGGTGACATGAAGTAGTTTAGTAGGATGTTGTATCCTGACTGCTACCAATTTAAACTGTTTAAAGAAAATGGTTTCTTGGTGTCATCACAGGGAAGAATTCCAGGATGCTCCAAATAAGCTAAGTGAGCAGTGTATTTATTTAAAAAATAGGATAGTACACTCCCAAGATGATGGGAGTGGGCAGGCCAGGAGAAGAGGAACTACCCTGAAGAACAAAGAGGCTTAGGAATTTATTAGAGTGAGGGCAGGAAATACTCTAGGTTTAGGGGTGGTGTTCCCAGGCAAATCCTGGCTGACCACTCCTTCTCCTCTGGAGGAGGGATTTTTGTCCTTAATTGGCCCTTTTCAGAATTGTCATGGCAGCACAGGGGGTGGAGATTTCTCCTGCGCATAATGCTAATAATATTATAATCCATTACAATTAGCTAGAGTTCACCTTGAGGGACAAGATGGCCTCCCGGGTGTGCTCTTGGCCACCGGAATCGAGTTCTGGCTGGTCTGGTTGCTGCACCTTTTCTTTTCTTTTTTTTTTTTTTTTTTTTGCCTTGCTAGATAGTTTTTATTTATTTATTTAGTTAGTTTCAGGTGTACAGAACAATGCAATAGTTACCCTTTTCACCCTCACAAAGTAACAACCCCCCTCCCCCCATCCACTGCCCTCCCACCCCGATATAGTGCTTATCTGCACCTTTTCTTAAGAATGATCTCATCTCCTCTCTCCTTTGTCTCCCTTACTCCTCCTCCATCTCCTCCCTCCTCTCTCCCTGTGGCCCTATTCTTTCTCCCTACAGTAACAAAACAAAGCTTGCAGGTACGGAAAGTTTTGAACAATTGATCATAGCAGATGTTTATTTTGAGTCAATAACTCATCACTGGTTTGACCTATGTTATCATGTAGCTCTATGGGCCTTGACTTTGTTTTGATAAAGGGGCACACTGTCTCTTTTAGAAGGATAGGTAAAGAGTTTTTCACTTTGAGTTTTAATTAGTAAAGCAATATATAAGATGTGAGATAATGTTGAAATTTCTGTGAAATAAAAACCATTTAGAACTAGTTCTTTCTAAATTCCATTGGTCTCCCACTTAGAATTTAGGATTACAATTGAGCTATATTTTTCCAAGTATTTCCCAATGTACCTGTGCTATTCTTGGCAATTCTAATTTTTTCCAGTGGTAGACTCTTAAAAGAAATTTTGGTCTACACCATATGTGTTTGTATGCATTATGATTTGGACCTTTTGTTCTTTCTCCCCAGGGGAAGTGCAGAGATTCTTGTAAAATAATTACCTGAAGAAAGTCTCTGATGTGTATCCCCCTTCTATATCACTCTCTTCCCATCCACACCCATTTTTTATTCTTCATAGCCTCAGTCCTACAAATGGTATATTTACTGAAAGGAATTTTTGTTGTTTGTTTGCTTGCGTGTGTGTTTAAGATTGTTATTGATAAATAGAGACTAGAGTAGTGAGGGGGAAACCTGTGGATACAGAGTTTTCACATACCTCTTCTCCCTCTTACAAGATGAACCTCTCTTCTACTCTTGCTATGGGCACACAAACATTTCCCATTGCTTCCTTATCAAGGACTTGATTTGTTAGTTAACACCAAGTTCTGAATGTTCCTTGTGTTCGTTTGCCCAGGTGCTAAGAAAAACGCACTGGTGTTTCTCTATCTAAATCTTGGAGTCATCACTGATTTTTTTCTTGACCGTGTTTTTCTAATCTGAAAGAATGGACCCTTCCTACTTGCTCCAACATAATCACACACATATTTTTTAAAGCATGGTCATCAATGTTATCTAGAAGTAATATATGCGTACACAGTTCTGAGAATATGCAGTTTCCGTTTCCAAACTTTAACTGCTACTCACTAACACGTTGTATGAGTTCTGTGATCCCATTTTTGCCTCAGTGAGAATATGCTGTTTCTACATTTCATACCTTTCATCTGCTCTTGGATTTCCTAGAATCTAATAATGGGTTATAGATGAATGATTCTTCCCCAAGCTAGAATTTCTGTTAACCACTGAGGTAATATTCGTTAGAACCATCTTAGATTAATTTGATTTTCCGGTAGAAACTTTTTTTAATTACTTGAGGTTTCCTTGGCTACTCTTCATAACTGAGACCCAGAATCTTAAAAAGATTCTGATAACTGTTTTGAAGACTTAGTTATAAGCATACTTTTTGTTAATAAATTCATATGTAGGCAAAGAAATTTATCCCAGGACAAACAATGCAGGTTTTAAAAATGATTCTATCCATTAACATTAATTTTACAATATTTTTCCCCTTCTAAGCAAACACATAAAAAATACTAGCAATACTTCTGTGAAAAAAATCTCAAAAATATTCTTGTGTTCAAAAACCCCTTCATGGATGGCTTAAGATAACTTCTGGCAACATAGAGCAAGCAGACCACTGATAACACTTGGAGGTAGTTTTGTATCCATGATTAAATGCATGTGAAATATGTAAGTGGAAGGACTCCTGCAGTTAAGATTTTAATATTTCAGTTGTAGATAACTGTCTTTGAAAATATAGCTTTTTATACAGATTTGGTGTGAAAATGTTTAGTTGAACAGATGGAGATCCAGCTGGTAGAGTATATGTTTGTCAGGGTATCTGGCATTTAGCTACATCCAAAACCGACATCAAACTGAAAGATGCTAAAGAGCAGCACTGTAGGAAAGCCAGTAGGATCAGTTAGGGGTAGTGTTTCCTCATTTCTGATTTTCTAACCTTATAGGAATATATTGTAATCCAGATGGAAGTTTGCACTTCAGAAATAAAATCTGAGAAAATGTAAATAAAATTGTCAAACAGCTGCCTTTCCAAAAATCTTGATTCCAGTAGGCCAGGAAACACACACTACATTGTGTGTTGAAATTTAGTACCTAATGAATAGTATATATCTGGAAGCATACAAAATCATGCACATTTCCCAGAAATGTATATTCTGTATGCTTAAAATCATTGTTTTGGTTTCATGAGCTAAACTGTAAGAAGTGGCAGAGGATAATGAGTAGAATAGTGAGAAAAATAAGGAAAGTCTTTGAGGAAGAATGACAGGAGTCCCAAATATATTTGAAAACATTTTACCCTGTTGGATGCCAGTATTTAAGCCTACACTGAGGTGGGTTAAAGGCCACCTGAGTATGAAATAATAACATGCATATTCCCAAGTTTTAGAGTATGTACATTTGGTTGATTAACATAGTCTACTTATTCATTTATTTCCTAGAGAGATGAAGACTTAGAAGTAACCTATATTACCAAAATGCTTAAGTACACGTACTAAAAAGTTCTGTGTTACACACCTGAAATTATTTGAATAGAAAGCAATGGGCACAAGCCATAACTACAGTTATAAACAATTTTCACATCATGTTTTTTGTTTGTTTGTTTTTTTCACTTTCCCCCTTGGATACTGTATTAGTAAAATCTGAATTCAGAATTTTAAGTTTAATTCACTGAAAGTGGCCAATTTGATTGATTGATGTTCTATATGAGCCCTAAGTAGCATTAATAATTTATTAATAGAACTGTTAAATATACTACTTTTACAGATACACACTCTTCCTTAAACAATTTATATGTTTGAAATAACTAAATCATGCTCACTATAGAACATGTTTTTCTCAGCCCAAGTTTTTGGTAAGGGGATATTTTAAAGCAGAGTGCTTAACCCTGGTTATATCAAAGGCTGAATCAAGGAGGCATATTAGTGACAATCTTACCCTGATTTTATACATTTAATACGTGTGTCCCTAAATCACGAGGTCGGTGGATCAAATCAGGATCAAAAGTCTCTTTGGATTCAGTGATTCAATAAATTTCTAAGATAAGCCTTCCAGATGTCACTTGCAGATACCTTTATTCAACATGGTAAACAGTTTCAAGTATTTACACAAAATTCTATTCCCCACTTTGTGTGTGTGTGTGTGTGTGTGTGTGTGAACACATGAATGTGTATGCATGTGAGTTTTATCATAAATGAACCTTTTATAAAATAACAAATGATTTGGCCACTCCAGAGAGCTTTATATTTTAAAAAACATGACAGGAAAATAATTGCTATGAATAGACTATAAAAGATATAGTTGCTTTTGATGTCCGTGTCATTCTTTATTAGAATATTTCTTCCTGAAATTTAAATACAATACGAATTAGTATTATATTTCCTCTCTTCAAATACCCACCTTAAACTTGACTTGCTTAATAGCACTTTTTTACAGTATAAATTATATAGATATGTAATATATAAATTAAGTTACATATGGTATAAATGATATGTGTATATGTGTGTATATATGTATTATATATTACATGTAAATTATATATATAGAGAGAGAGACAGAGAGAGAGAGAGAGAATGAGAGAGAATGAGAATACATCTGTGTGGTATGAAAACCTGATTGCTTAATTTACTTTGTACTGAGTTCTGTATTAGCTTCTTTGCATTAATTATTTCAGTGAATCTTCACAATATTTACTATAATGTACCAGAGTAACCCAAGGTTGTACAGAGGCAGGAATCAAACTCCATCCAGATCATGCTCTTAACCACTGTGCTTTATGGCCTTTCCAATTTTCTTGTACTTTTCAAATCTAAAATTAAGTCTAAAGGGTATAGCTTTGATATTTACGTAAGTAACTCACAATTATTTTTAAAAAATTCCTAAACAATTGACCTATTAATGTTGAGGCTAATGTGGAGTAGTGTGGACCATGGGGACCTGGAGAGGAAGGAGTCCTGTAAAGGGAATAAAGTATACATACAGAAGACGCATACATTCCCAGTGGGGCTAGCTATGTCAACTAGAGAAAGCGAGCCAGAAATCTAGGGTTTTTTTCTGTGAAATCTTCAGATTTTATAATTTTTGTCTAGTAATTTAAAAACAAATAGTGTCCTTCCTTCATTCTGTCAAACAACACAGATATATAGGAAGGAAACAAGAAATGCATTAATTTGTGAACACAGCTACAGATGCATTGGGGGTTGCAGAAAGTTTATTGGGGACTACTCTTGAGATCGACACGTATAAGTGCAAAGGTACCATGATTGGGCAGAGGAATTTATTGCATTAAGTTGCCACCACAACAGTGGCCTTCATCAATCCCACTGATTGGAGCAGGAAGGCACTGTAGAGTTGGCCCCAGTTGGAGCAAAGAGTGAGACCTTTATGCCATCCCCCCTTCCGCCATTAAGTTGCCATTGGATATGCCCCTGCTCAGGGGGGTATGACCTTGGCCCCAGTGGCCCTTAGCAGCCTAGAACAGCTTTCAGAGGGACACTCAGCAGTAAGCTATCAGTACCCACCACACTTCATACCAAAGAGGAGGAGCTAGTGTTCTGGGTGTTCTGCCACAGCATGCACTACAGTCGCTATCTAGTCTAGCCTGAACCGCTTTACCACCTAAGTCTTCTAGTAACTGTTTTCTAACTATTCCCTAGTAATCTAGTCCCCTCGCCAGAAATGCCTTCCTCTCACCTCTGCATATTCAGATTCTATCCTTTCTTAAAGATCTAAAGTCTCCCTTTTTCTATGAATCCTTATAAACCATACCCTCAGCCACTGAGACTGATATATATATATATATGTATATATATATATATATATACACACACCATCAACAGATAATGTGTTGCTGTTGCCCATTCTCTTTTCTTTGATTCTCAAAAAATTTATGTCTGTGAACTTCATGTTAGGTGCTTGTTACAAATGCAGATACTGGGACCCACAGTAAGGAATTCCTGATTCTATAGGTAACTGGGGTAGAGCCCAGTTATGTGCATTGTTTATATGTATGCAGGCGATTCTTATTAATTTAATACATATGCCAGATGTTTATATAGCAGTTTGAGATATACTAATTTAAAAGGGATACATAAAAAATACAGATTTATGTCTCTCCTTCAGGGCATGGTTTGTGTACTGCAGAGCTTTGTTTTTAAAGCCTGCCTTCATAGCACTAATGATAAGTAAAACTTATTGCTATTTATTTATCAATTATTACATGAGAACAAAATATTAAAAAATACACAAATTCTTTCGTAAACCATGGAACATTTTCTACGTGAAGTAATATTTTAACAAATCAAGATTATTTTGGAAAACTTTTAACTTGGTGAGTTCCCACAGTCCCGTATTTCAGCATTTTAATGCTGCCTCCGGACTTGGCTAATTGTGTTGGGCCATCTTGTCTCTAAAGCATTAAATACTAGTAAAACTATGTAAGCTTTAAATATGTTTTTTCGAATTATATTTTCCAACTAATGCTTATGAAATTTTATAATTATCAAAAATGCGATAAATTTCTTTATTAGAAAATATATCTATTTCCCTCTGTTTTAATTGCACATCCAACCTGTGTCTCTAATGCCATCTTTTTAAAATCATGCAAGAGAAAAGTAAGCATTATACGTCTATTGAACCTGGCTTTTCTAGCTACATTCTTAAATATATTTACTAAATATGAGAGGGAATTGTTTTTTTCCCAAGCGAAGTAAAATTACACTACAAATCATTTTGTACTAATGATTGTATTCTTTTAAAATAGCCAAGCATATTTAGTCTCTAATCACTTTGCCTATCACTGTAATATAATGTTAATTTAAAAGAATTCTCTTTTGGAATGAAAGAACTAATATGCTGAATCTGTATTTGAATTATACTTATATATCAAAATGCCTCGCTAAGCTTTTGTTATATCTGCAGAATAGTCTAACAAGCTGAAGCTTCTTAGTATTAAAATATAACACTTATTAAAGCACTTCTAGGTAAAATAAAACCAGGCATGAAAATATATCAGATAAAATTTCTAAAGTTTCACAAGGAAGTTCATTAATCAACTCCCGTGACCGGCAGTTTCAGGCCACCATTCTTCACTTGGATGACTGCAAAACTTCCAAATAGGGTCCCTGTTCTTCTACTCATGGCCCCCGACAGTCCATTCTCAGCATGGACGCTAGATCCTTTTTAAAGTGTAGACTGTTTTATTCCTCCTCTCACCAAATTGCTATCACTCCCCATATAATTCAGAGCAGAAGTCCACCAGGCCTGATGTGACCTGTCCCCTGCCACACCTACGTACTCTCTCTGGCCTCATCTTTTTCCATTGCCTCACTTATTCTAACCCCTTTAGTCTGTGCTGGTCCTTAAACACACCGGAAATGCTTCTACATTTGGGCCTTTCTTCTGGCAATTCTTGCTACCTAGAATTTTCTTCAGCTGGGTATCTGTTTGGCTAACCAGTTCATCTCATTCAAATTATGTTCAGACACTACGTTCTCAATGAGGTCTTTGCGGACAACCTACTTAATATGACAGTTTGTAACTTCTCAATATCCTGACACCTTGACCCGGCTCTACTGTTTCTTTTTTCCAGACCACTTTTCACCCTCTACTCGATACACTTTTATTAGTTGTTAGGTTTATTGTGTTAATGGGGAATGTAAGCTTCCTTAGGCTATGGGTCTCTCTTTTCTCTGATTTTATTTCTGTAACGCTAGCGTGATATGAACATTGTAAGCCTTTAATAAATATTTCTTGAATTGAATTATGACATTAGTAGGAAGAGGAACTATTAAACACATTATTTATACTTAAGAATTTAAATCTAAATTTAAATACAGCAGAGATTGAGAATTTGAGACAACAGAAGAATTAGTTATATTCATTAGAAAATATTAAAATTTTTTCTTTCAGCCACAGTAATAGTTTCCTAATTCTAGAATTTTAGGGAACTTTAAAATAAAATTTAAAAAAAAAACAACAGAAAGCCTGACAAATGAGGAAAACTTCATTAAGCTTATAAGCAGCGGTTCTCAACCTTCCTAACGCGCGACCCCTTAATACAGTTCCTCATGTTGTGGTGACCCCCAACCATAAAATGATTTTCGTTGCTACTCTATAACTGTAATTTTGCTACTGTTATGAATCGTAATGTAAATATCTTTTTGTTTTCCGATGGTNAAAATGATTTTCGTTGCTACTCTATAACTGTAATTTTGCTACTGTTATGAATCGTAATGTAAATATCTTTTTGTTTTCCGATGGTCTTAGGGGACCCTGTGAAAGGGTCATTCGACCCGCAAAGGGGTCACGACCCACAGGTTGAGAACTGCTGCTTTAAGGACTCATTCCATTGTGGTATCATCACCATAAGGGTAATAACATAAACAAGAAAGCAAACCAAAACAAAACAAATTCAAATAACAAAAAATAACAGTATAGTTTTATCTCCACAATATCTTTTCTTTTAACTTTTTAAAATTACCACTGATATACAGTATTATATTAGTTTCAGGTATACAACTTAATGGTTAGACATTTAAATAACTTAAAAACTGATCACCCTGATAATCCACCGTTTCTTAATATAAATTGTGTTTAAAAACCACATGAGCAAAAAAAAAAAAAATTGAAGGATTAAGACAATCTTTAAATTCATTTACATTTATTAAAATGTACTAATTTATAGGGTAATAGGTCTTTTTCTTATGGAAACTACATTAAGGAGCATCACTAGTCCACAAATCTGCATTTAGATACCATGAATTAGTGAACTCATTGGCTTCAAAATGCCTGATTCTAAGTAGTTTCTTTCTGCACTTATCTTTCACTTTCTCACCAAACAGATGGCAGCATAGTGGCAAGCTTTGGAGACATTTGTGCCAATTTATTCTGCCATGAACTGAAAACTGTGCTAGAATTTGTAGGCAAAATAAAAGCAAGAGAAAAACTAACACTTCTGAGAGCCATATTATGTACCAAGCACTGTGTTAGTGTTTTCATATATATTATTTCATTTAAGAAATCCATGAATTAGCAAGAGAGAGATGTTAACACATAGGAGTACAGTATGTCGAGTACAGTATGTCTTATAAGTACAACATTTTTTCTTCTGAGGTTAATGCCTTAAGTGGATTAGCTCTTCAGGCTTCATGCAGTGTAATATTTTGATCAAAAGGAAATGGTAGAGCATTCCAGATACAGAAAGTGATTATGAAGAAGGTATGGAGGTAAGCATGAGAGCTATGATTATTGGATGGCTTACCTGAAGGGGGATGAAGAGTTCCAGCTCATACTGTAACCTCCTTAGATTAGCGATTTCATCTCTTTCTGTAGCTTCTGACTCTCCAAGGGATTCTTAAGCCCGCTGTGATGGCAGCAGGAGCCAGCGTCACATGTTGTAGGTGCTAGACAGAGTCAAGGATTTTTGCTTTTATAACAGCTGAAGGGACTGAGGGTGGGTAGCGTTGATGTGGAAGGAGGCCACAGCTTAGCTATGTTTTAATTCTGGTAAAATTGGTTCTGCTAAGGCAGTTAATATTCTAACTTGTAATTACATATAACTGTGACCATGTAGAAATGCTATTTAAGGCTCACTCTTCATATGATGAGGCGTTATTAAAAGGTAGTTCATAGCTGGATTAGTCATTTTGCTAATGTTAAAATGGAAAATGTGTGTAAGAATCTACCATGGCTCATAATTCATATATGAAAAGTACCAAGACAAGCACAAAACTGGGTCCTATATAATTGTGCCCCTCAAATGAGTAACTTTCCTCTTTGAACAACCTTGTTTTTAGGCTAGCTTACATTGGCATTTATATCTAGGACTTGCTTCCACCTATCATTCATGGAGAAATGTGAATTCATTTTTACATTAGCTTATTTAAAACATACGTCAAATTGTAAATCTCCTTTAAGATCCCTATAGTACATTCCAAAGTCAGAAAGTGATGGGGTTTCTGCAAGATTATTTTATATCTACCCAAACACACGTACACTTTACATAGTAGAGAATAAAGCCCTCAAGAGCACCTCCTCTGAAACTTGCTCTCATTCCATCAGAAGGAAAGAGAAGAAAACCCAAAGTGTGCATCGTATTATTATTTGTTTGGTAAAGAGCAACTAGGGGAAAATGACGCAAGTAAACACAGCAGGTAGTTTTACTAAATGTGCACTATGAAATTACTATATTCTATTTTAAGGCTGTAGTTTGGTTTTCTCTTGTCAACGCTAATTATTATTTTCCATCTGACTTCTCAATGTGCTCAATATTTGTTTTTATAACTACATCATTTACATATTTAGGAGCCATACATGTAAGAAGTATATCTTGAAAGGAACACCATTCATTTATTTAATATAGAAACTCAATAATCAAAAAGAAGTTCTTGAAAGTATATAATTATTCTAAATATAATTGGATATAGCAAAAATGTATACCTTAGGTTTACTTAGTCATTTTTACCAACTGGTATAAAAAGTAATTATTTCACTCAATTGATATTTTATGTGTAAATGATTAATTATGTATCAAATAAGCAACTTGGGACCTGGTAGGTAGACATTTAAAAGAGTAGAATATGCAAAAAAAAAAAAAAGTGTAGATATTCAAACTGAAGTTGTATCACCCACAATTTAGAGTTTACAACAGTAGTACATAATCAAATACTAACAATATGAAAACAATAGCTATTAAGTTCTCTGTAAACATCTGTATCTCCACAGGGAAGGTCCCTACATATTTTCAGTTTGATTCTATAAGGGTAAATTCTAATGTTATAAACTACTTGACATGTTCAGCACAGCAAATGAAAAATTTATAAGGATTTGATTTTCAAAATTAAGCTATTTAGAAAGTTGGAAAGTAGACATTGTGCTCTCATTCTTAAACATAGATAATCTGCTACATATGCATTATTAAATGGAAAAGATTTTTAGAAATCAACTCCTACCTGTCTTACCAGTTGTGGTTTCAGAGAGTAAAGTGGGCTCATCTAATTATCTTTGGCGTCACTGTATTATCAAAACTATAGCAGTGCAGAGCCTTCCTATGATAACATAAATAAATCATACGCTTCCTTTTAAATTGTGTTTTCATTGTACCCTCTCACCACATTCAAAATAGTAGGAACTTAGCTTATCCATTTCTTGTTTGACTCAGAGGAACTTTAATTTCTGCAACAGGACCGATGAAATTGACTTTTGTATAAACCATCAGAGCTATATTTTAGGGTACCCACTCAGGAAGCCTAGTTCTACAGTAGAGTTCTTATAATAGAACATAAACCCTTTCTCTAGAGAGAGAATCAAAAACTGAGAGTGAATTATCAGCATTTTTATCATAAAAGAACACATTATGAGAAGCTTAAATAACTTCATAGGCCATGAAATTGGTAAAGCAAAAGCATGGTACTCCATAGGTAAAAAATTAAACAAGGGAAAAATCAGCAAATAGGGGTTGATTTTAGAGTTCAAAATGGGCACATTGTGGGCCGGCAGAGTGGTGCGTTGGTTAAGATCTGGCTTGGGATGCCAGCTCTGAGCAGCAGGGCCCTGGTTCGGATCCCACATGAGGGCCAGTGACACTGTCCTCTACAGCTATGATGGTGGACAACAGCTCGACCTGGAGCTGGGCTGCCGTGAGTCGCCGGCACTGCGTAGGCTGCAGCCCCTGCTGCTTGGGCTGCCATAAGCTACCGTGTGTGGCTGGCAGCCAGCGTGAGTGGCCAGCAGCCGATGTGAGCTGCCAAGAGCTGCCATGAGCGGCCGTCCAGAGGCTGGCGACCGATCTGCCTCACCTGGGAAGAGCGCAATGATAATACCAACTCGGGCCAGTGAAGCAACGTCCTCCACAACTACGTAGACTGAAGAACCAAAGGACAGCAACCTGTCTGTTCCCCTTCCACTGATAACCCAGCGCTGTTCCCCTCCCCCAATTAGCCAATAAAATCTTAAAAAAAAAAAAAGGGCACATTGAAAGTATGCAACAGGAAGTTGGTTCATTTATCCACAAGAGTAAAAATGAAAGTTAAAGGAATTTTTCAAATACAAAAAAAAGGAATTGATCATTGCTTTATACAACCAGAGAGTTTAGCTGAAATCAGAGTGAGACATTATTTAAAGGGAGATGGAGGATTTTGGGGGTCATTTTTAAATTGTTAAACATTAAGTATTTTATCTTTAAATTGCTTAAATTTGTGTTATTTAGACCGTTTGAAGACAGAGACAGGCCACACAACTGCTGAACATTCCTACGGTTTTGTTCTTTATTCTGTAATTAGGAGCATATGAGATATTTGACACACAACTTAGAAGAAATTATCCTAGTTTTTATTCAGTGCCAGTGTGTCTAAGTGGTACATATTTTAATCACAAATTTGTACCCAGTGAAAGAATTTAATCTGTCTTTTCAGATTTTGAAATTGTGTATATGTACTTATTGACTCATAACTTAATTCTGTTTATTTAAGAAAATCTATTGTCATCTTAATGTTAATTTTTAAGTTTCTGTATACATTATAGTGATTTTTAATATTGTTAAGAAAATTTTACTAATATTATAATATTTATTAAATATTTTATAAAACTCATACTTTAGTTTCAGATTATTATCAGTAAAATATATCTAAATACAAAATTCAGGGTTTTTTATTGAGGTATAACTGACATATAACATTATATTAAATTCAGTTTTCTTGAGTGACCATTTAACCCCTCCCCCCCACAAAATTGCTTGTAATTCTTCAGAATAATGCCGATTAACATGGTTTTCAGATTGTGGTTCTAATATTTAGTCATGGTTGTAGGTCATGTACATGAGGTGGACTTGCTATTCTGTTGGTTGAACTAAGATTTCTGTAAATGTCCGTAGGTGAATGTTGTTTTAATCAATGATTGTGAGGCAGGTTAGGAGATATACAGGTCATAGCAGGTCTGGGAAAGTACCTCTGCCCCTTTACACTCAGATGTCCTTATACTGCCCTATTAAATGCTAATCCGAACCTAAAATTCTTCATCTTCGAAATTGAAATCACAATCGTAGTTATTAGGATGATTACTGTACTAGTTAAATAGTAGATAATTAATTAGACAACATAATAAGAGTAGTGATAATGGATATAGTATTATATAGGATTTTTTTTTATGTAACACTTCTTTTAACAAAAGAGCATATTAAAGTGGAACTTCTTAACATTTATTTTCTGATGTAATTTAGTTTCATATATTGTATTAAAAAAACAAATTACTTTATATATTTTCCTGAATGAAAAGAAATACTTCCTAAGGAGTATGCTTGTTTAGCCTCAGGGGGAAAATGTGAACAAATTAAGATTGTTTCAATATGACTATCTTTCAAAATAGCCTGTACCATGCATGTTGAGAGACAGTTGTGGTTAGATGGAACTAACATCTTATAGAAACCGGACAATGGAATAAATCGTTGAAGAAGAGAGATAAGGATGGTGACGGAATAGAAAAATAATAGAGAAAGAAATGCAGTCTATAAGACAAACACAGAAGAATTGAAAAGAGAGAAGAGAGCTGAAAGAAATGAGAATGTAAAGTGAGACAGGAATAGAAAAAGTAAAGGAAGAGAAAGACTATCCCTAAACTCTTCATTATCTCTGATGTATTTGCTGCCATCTGTGTCTGGCTGCTGTGCTCAGTATGGTTCTATTGCCCCAAATTTCCACCTTTCCCACACTAAGACCACCTGCCTTATTCCTTAGTCTGGTCCTCTTCCTTGACCATATGTCATTGCAGACTAAGGAAATCACTGCTTGAATCTTTATACTGCTTGTGCCATTTCTAAGGAATAGTTAACGCTGATGATTAATATCTATTTTT
>NW_017731737.1:1309303-1383988 GCF_001890085.2 Hipposideros armiger | reverse complement strand
GAAGCCAGCAACTGATATACCGCCCCTAGGGAAGAGCGCAACGATGGTGCCAACTTGGGCCAGTGAAACAACGTCCTCTACAACTAGACTGAAGAACAAAAGAACAGCAAGTTGTCTGTTCCCCTTCCCCCAATTCCCCAAGGGGGGAAAAAATTATATTTGGTAATTGTTTAAAAATGAATGCATTTTATTCTCCTTAGATATCTATATTGATTTTTTATTATTAAATTTATTGGGTGACATTGATTGTAAGATTATATAAGTTTCAAGTGTACAGTATTATAATACATCATCAGTATATTGCATTGTGGTCATCACCCAAAATTTAGTCTCTTTCTGTCACCATATATTTGACTCCTTTTACCCTCTTCTATTAAATTTTGTTCGTATCTCTGATTATACCAAATAAGAATATTTTACTCTATGGGTTCCCTTATAATAACATTATTGTTTCTGGCAATAAAGCAATATGTGTTTGCTGTAGAAAATAGCAAATCCAGATATATGCCGTGTACAAAGAAGAAAAAATCACCAAATGTTAAAATTTTCAAAATTTTTTTCATTAATAGTATGTATTTGATCCTATGTGCTACTTTTTCCTTAATACCATAGTATCATTTTCTCATGAAATGAAATTTTCTTGAAAACATTACTTTCAGTTTTAATATAATTAGTTTTAATATAGTTAGGATACTTAGATTGTTTTCAACACT
Organism: Hipposideros armiger; assembly: GCF_001890085.2. Lineage (NCBI taxonomy): Eukaryota > Metazoa > Chordata > Mammalia > Chiroptera > Hipposideridae > Hipposideros > Hipposideros armiger. Next base: position 1,383,275 of record NW_017731737.1, on the reverse strand, counting down.
CCACCACTATTGATAATCCCTTCATATTTCTCTAAAGATATACTTCGTCTGATATTATCATTTATAGGAAGAAAATTACCCAAAGACTTGGTGATTGTTGTTACATTGTTTTACCAAGGGGTTATTTCAATGTACACCTGTCTAGCAGAATAGGAGAAAACTTGTTATGAGTTTTGTTTTGCTTTGTTTTGTTTTTAATTTTTATGAGATTACAGAGTGAAACACTGTGAAAAATTAACGTCATCTATTTAGGAGATTTTTCCATTGCTGATTTTCATTATCTTTCACAATGAAACTGAAAAATCACTTGGGGGATGGATGAGGGGTATAGCTTTCTCCATTGAGGCCATAACCAAAATTTATATGAACTTGACTTATGTTGTAGGCCAAGTAATTTATTCCAAAACTCAGCACCATGAAAATGTAAATTAATTATAATAATTTATCTTTATTGCAGGCCATTCAAAAACATACCTTTTTTAGTCATTTTTAATGCACTGATGAAGCAATAAAGCTAACAATGGATTAAGGACTATGAACCAAATACAAGTGACTAAGGTGATTAACATTCACCTCTTAAAAGCTTATTCTCCATTCCCCAAATCTCACTTTCTTTATTTGCCTTTTAAAAAGCAAAAACTGAAAAATGTTATTTTCTAATGTTGATGAAGTTAATAGGACATTTATCTTCATTGTTCATTTAATTGTGCAACTACTCACGTCCGTTAGTATCAGAAGTTTGTTAATACTTTTAATTGCTAGTCTCTACATTAACATTTATTTTGTTCTTTATATTTATCTCAAGAATACAATGTCTCAAAACATTTTATAATGGTATATTTGGGTAGGTATGCATTCATTTCTCATGTATTTATGTTTATTATATAAATTATACAAGACCATAACTTATGAAATTTGAAAAATAGATTTCATTTGAATCACATATATAATAAAGATATCTTTGTTTAGCTGTATTTGGCACCAGGGACTTTTTGCATTATTTAAATAAAAGTTACTAGTTCTTTATAAGCCATTACTTTTTATCAAGAGTAACTTTTCAATTAAAGCATGATGTGATGAAGTTGCTGGAAAAAATTGTGTCTAGAAATATTTTAGAACTTTGATGACTACAATGATTTCTTACTGTCTGATTTTCTAATGATAAAGTGTATATAATATAGAACAATTTTTAAATTAAGATTATCAGAAATTAAGGTTACTCTATGCATACCCTTTCAAGGAAAAGAGATCTCTGAAATTTACTTATTAAGATATTTGAATTACTGTATTTATAAATATTGTCAAACTAATTGTTTTTTTAAGTTTACATGTACGTATTCAACTATGAACCTTTATTTTCAGAATTATAATTCTAATTATAACATCAGTAATAATACGTTTTTGGTTGTTTTTTCCTTTCATGCATTGAAATCTGTTACATGGTAGCTAGAGCAGTTGTTGAGGGGCTTGTATGTTCAACTCCATGGGGAACAGAGGGAGAAGGTTCTAGTACCTCAAGCAAGAGGGAAAGGTAATGGTTAGAGCCTGAGAAGAGCTTGAGTCATCATGTAGCATATCACTCAATAGTGATTAAACCTCAAAAGATTAAAAACAGCCAGCATTTCATGAGACACAAAGAATATGCTTTTTGTTTGGATAGTGTCAGGTTTCTGTGACTCCAGTACTGTTAGTCTGATACTGTTCACTTATTCTGCTCACACGCATCTCCCCCACCTTACACCCTTCACCAAGACACTGCAAATAGGCGAATTCAGGATTATGTTCTCTCTTTATTTTGATAGTGCTGACATTTGAACAAAAATTCCCACATCCATATTCATTGTAAAGAAATATTGATATTTGAGAACTAAGTAGACTGTTTATTACCTTCACTATTTTCAAGTAACCATAGACGCTACTTTTGTTATTAGCAAATCTCCCTTGTTTCATCATCCAAGCTCAAAGAATGATTCAGGACTTTCCCTAGAATGAAGAGGACAGGACGTGATCACACAATCATCAGGAGATAAGGCACAGTCATAATGTTTAGTCTACGTTAATATGTAGCATAAGTGCATATATATTTTACCATAATTGTTCTTATTTTTCTGCTGCCTGCTAACTGCCTGATCTAAATGCCATGAAATTCAATTTGTATTAATCAACCTAAGAGAGGAGCACAAATAAACTTGCTCAAAAATTGTGTATAGTGTAAAATTTTTAAATATTTTTTTTAAAAAATATTTCATTGACTAGATTCACCTCCTTAGAAATTTCTATTTTAGGAAGAAAAAAGAGATGAGGTTAAGTAATCTTTTGTCAAAATACCTTTTGCTAAGGTATTGTGGGTGTAATTTAGTCCAGAGAAAGATGAAAAAATAGCCAAAAAGGTTATTCAAAATTTGTTATCATAGTTAGAACAACTTAGTTCATTACCCAAATAGACTTAAAGGTTTATTATCTTTGATTTATTTCTGTTATATGAAGTGTAGACAGTGTTTTCTCAACTAGAATTTTGTAGTTGTTTGTCATCATGGTGATTTTTTTTTTCCATACCATATATTGTCACACTTGTTACCGTATTTCCCCATGTATAAGATGCACTGTTTTTTGAAAAATTGGGGTCTAAAAACTGGGTGCATCTCATACAGTGGTTGTATTTTATTTGTAAAGAGAATCAATTTATTTAAGCTTGATAATTTGCAGTGTGATTTCATTTTATCAGTTACATTTAAATCCAGTGTTCAAATTTATTAATTGTAATTATATTTATTTTATATAATAGTATTCTATTTAGATTAAATGGCAATATAAACAATTCTAAGTGTGTCTATCCACTATTACATTTTCTGTTAAAATAAATAATTGCTACTAAAAGAATTAAAGTATTTGATTTATATTCATACAGAGGATTTTCCCTCCTTCAGGAGAGTTAGTTTCTCACACCTGATGAACCTCAACCTAGTGTTCCCACTGTAGGTCATGGAATTCAGTTCAAATTTTAGCATAGTTAGAAATAAACTGAAGGATGACGGTCTAAAGTGTTAGAAAACTTAGATGATTTATAGAGAATCTATATTATTTACATATTTCATGAATATGTAATTTGACTTGAACACATAGAATTTAGCTTAGAAATCAAGGAAAGAAAAAACAAATTATTTACACAGAGTTTTGTTAAACATTGGAATTAGTGTCACATAAAAAAAAAAAAGACTACATTCAGTTCAGACCACAGGTTACATGAAATACTACCCAGTTTTAGATCTTTATTTTACTCTAATTTCTCTGGTTTTATAATATTTAAGTCCAAAGTACTGTGCCATGTACACATTAGGGAGAAGTTGTTATTTAATTAAATCCATTTGGGTAGTTGAGAAATAAATTCTTAAAACTTTTTGGTACTTTGTAGGAACCTGATACTTGGCAAGCTCTCTGAGGGAATTCTTTATATTTTTATTCATGTAAAATCTAACATTATGGTTCTTTTATCCATTCAATGAGCTAAAATATAAAGTTCTCTACATAATCTCTGGCACATCAGCAAAATAAGGAGTTATTCAACTGGGATTTCTGGGAGGATTTATGAGGGTAGAGAAGATGGAGTCTGCTTCCACAGTTCTTCAGTCAAATCATACTTTTAAAAAGTTCTTTTAAAGTTAGACATATGTTTGGACTTATTTAAATAAGTATAATTTTAGCATCAATAGTGATTCCCACACTAGTTTTTATTTTATGTAAAAGTATTAACAAATATTTCCACTTATTTAGACCAAGATTGATTTTACTGTGATATTTTATTGTGACTCATTGCACAGATTGATTGATTTTAAAGCAAAAAAAAAAAAAAATTCTAGGTATTAACTGAATATATGTTAATGAGAGTAATGTGACTGTGTTAAATACTGTGTGTGAACATTTAGGATATATGAGAACAGCTTTTTAAAAAAATATATCTATAAGTTTGCAAAGATGGCACTAATGGAGGTATTGACAACAGAAAAAAAATTTGCTTAGTTACCAGTATCTATCTATTCCCATTGGTGATAGAATAAATTAATGACTGCGATTTTCATTTGCTTGGCAGTTACAGTCTGTATTATTTTTCACAGTAACCTGAATATGTCTAATAAGTCTAACTTAGCATTAAAATGTATGAAGAATTAGAAAGAATACACTTACACAATCACTAGTTTTTTGTCACTTAATTACTTATAGTATTGTGTTTTTGTTTTGTTACCAGAAAAAATATTTCTTTTTTACATGGGCATTTAGGTTGGAATTGCCCATGTGCCTTCTAATGGTTATAGAGAAATTGTAAGAAGAAAGATTCCTTACAAAAGGTGATTTGTAACAAGCATAGGGCATTATGAAATTATTAGGAGATTTTAACCCACTAAATTCTATATAGTGTAACTGCTTTAGCCTCTTGTGTTATTCCTGAGACTTACTTGCTTTATTTCTCTTTTCACTATCATCACCTTTTACTTTCCTTTTAACTATATACTGTTTTCCCTGCTAATCAAATCTTCCCCCATCATAAAGTCCAGCTCATGCTTTTTTCCCATGAATCCTTTCAGTTGTCCATTGATCCTATGCATATGTATTTTGTTTTAGGAAATAATAATGAGGAAGCTATAAAAATAGTTGTGGGAGGAAAAAAAAAACAGACAAAAATTGCAGCCCTTATGATGCTGCAATTTATTTTCAAATAAGTTTAAAAATACATTTTTAGAATTTATTTTTTAAATAAATACTAGAGATATGGGTGGAGATAACCAACAAAATACATTAATAAACTATATGGTGTTTTAGAAGGTGAGAAACAGGACTAGGGAATATAAATGGTGTGGTGAGACAGGGGCTGATGGACAAATTTAAATAATAATAAGAGGGTGGCATTTATAATGTGAGGAGGAAAGGGAGCAAACCATAACTAACGGAAGAATGCTCCAGGCAGATGGAACACGGTATGTGAAGCCTGTGAGGCTGCAAAATTCTGGTAAAAGTGAGAAGACTCGCTGAAAAGCAAGGGAGAGAGTAGTAGGCAGTGAAGTCAGTAGCTACTGTAAGGACTTGGCTTTTTTACTGAGGTACTTGGGAAGCCATTGGAGAGCTTCAGCTGGGGGGTGACATAATCTGACCTAGGTTTTTAAAGGATCTTCCTGTAAATCTATGCCATTCTGTAAGGCATAGATCTTATTTTTTGCACTTACATCTTCCTTAACCTGTAAGTATATCCCCCTTTAAGTCAAGGACATAAGGTATAATCAATCATTGTTAGATCCCCTAGAGCATCTAGAATAAAGTAGGTGGTGCAGTGACACTCCATAGATAATCACTAATTTGGTTAGGGAGTCTGGAGCAGAACAGATAAAATGGGCATTGCTACCAGCATTGGCAGCTCCAGAAATCTTTTCTACACAGTTATTAGTTTACCTTGCATATACAAGTAGTCCAATGGAGACCGCTTTTCTTTCTTCAGTCTAGAACCAAGAATAACTCACAAACCCTCCAGTGCCTCTATATTGTCTTTCAAAATATGTAGTTTGAGCAAGTATCCAAAATTTAAGACTTATTTATAAATAACAGCCCCTCCATCCTAAAAAGGCCGTTAGTCCTTTACACTTTCCTTTAGTAGATGCTGTGATTTAATCAGAAACTTTTCCAGTGTTCTCTTTGAGTGTAGTGAAGTCTGTCTTTAACATCAAATACAAAACTATCTTTCTCCTATTTATTTCTCAGACATGTATGTTTTGCAGCATGTGAGAAGCATATTAAGTGGCAGTTAGGTTAAAGCAAAAGGTTTGCACAGATAATGCTTGACAATTCCATCAAAGAAAATCAGGGGGAACAATTCATGGGAAAAGGTGACTTAAAGAATAGGTGGAGTTCCTATAGACATTCATAGAATAAAAAGAGTGGTCCTTTGACTAGCTTTTCATACTTCAAAAATACAACTTCACCTCCCATTTTTATAGAATCATAAGTCACCTTTTTACAGAACAAAATTACAATTAAAAGTGTCCAGTAAAAGCCTATTTAATTTAACTTTAAAGTGCAGAGTAGATATCATGCTGATCTGTATACCTTTGTCTCCATTTTTTTTTCCCATTTTTTTCTTAAAAGGAATGCATGGGGAGGTTTAACTACTTAAGGTGATCTGTATACTAGATCTAAAATTGCAGCCATTGGCAATATTTGCAGCTGTCTACCCTGCCTTATTTTTCTTGTCAGCACTTCTCACCATTAGCACAGTATGTGTTTTACTTATTCGTGTTATTTCCTATATATCCCTTAACTACCCCTATTAGGATGTAAGCTCCTTGGAAGCAGATATATATTATTTTAATCTATTTTATTCATTGCCCAATATTCAGAACATAAAAGAGTGCCTTGGACATATCAAGCATTAAGTACATATTTGTTGGTTGAACAAAATAAATAAGGTGTATTTCAAATTATATATAATACTTCATTTGTTGTTTTTTAACTTCATATTATGTTACTCTTTAACATAAGGAAGTTTAAATTTTTCTGATTCTATCTTGTGCTTAATGGTTTATGGCTGTATTATGATGTGAGAAACTTTATTCATAACAAAATTATAAAAATAGTTATATGTTTTTTAATTAAATGGCTTAGATTTTTTGTTATAATTTTAAATGATCAAGAATATATGTTATATGCAATGTAAAGGTGTTTATAACTCTCTAGTCCCACTAATTTTTTCAATTGCTTTGATACTGTTTTATTGTAAAATTCATCTTTCTCACAGTATTTAAAGTGATAAAATGTTATATAACAAGGCCATGTAGAGACTGGAGTCTATTTGTGAATTATCTAGTCTTATTTAATTCTTCACTTTTATTTTGTTGGCCAATATGACATTGTTTTACTTATTATAGATTTAGAATTTTAGATTTTGTAATTTGTGCCACCTAATTATAATTATATGAGTATTTCTTAATATCATTGGTTCTTCTAACATATTTACTTTTCCAGCTAAATTTAGTCTCTTTGTGTTGAGTTGGGTTTTTTCATTGTTTTGGAATTTTTAATCATTTTGGAGTGGCCATTTACTGAATTTATGGGTTGATTTGAATAAAATAGGTAACTGTCCAACAATTGAACCTTTCCATCTCAAAACATATTCTATTCCCTTATTTAATTATGTCTCAGCGTAACTGAGTAAAGGATTATTATTGTCTTTGTACAAGTCCTATTGATTCCTTAGGTTTATTCCTTGGTGATTATTGTTAGAGTAGCCTAAAAGGCATTTAGCTCAACCCTTTGTAATATGTTTTGATGAAGGCTTGGAGATACAGTATATAGGGACCTTAATTATTGAATTTCTGTTTTTAGTAAATAGCTGTTCTGTAGGTCACTCAGTGCTGTGGCTGCAAGGTTGTATATGAGAAAGCTTTTATTTTAATAACCAGTGACAACTTGCTCTCATAAAGAACCTTCCATTCTTAAAACCCCTCTTTGGTTTGGAATGGCTACCCAGAATTGCAGTCGCCTCTGGAATATTGGACCTAACCAGTTATTAACTCAAGACTAAATGAAACATCAAAAATGAGGAGATTTTTGAGTAGAGACAGAGCACCAAAACTTATAAAATATGGTTTGGGATATTTATGGCCTATTGAACAAAGAGAACTTTGGTTAGAAAAAACTGGGTTGTTTTTTGTTGTTGTTGTTGTTTGTTTGTTCTAAGATCTATTCACAATAACTTGCAAATAATTAAGCTCAGTTTGCTCAGAAAGAAAAATAAGTTAAACTTAGTTCATATTCTTAGTATTATAGATATAGTGACCTTGGGAACATTACTTAAATTCTTTTAGCCTGTTTCTTATCTGTACTATGCTGAAAATGCCTTCTCTAAGGACTATTTTGATGATTAAATTAAGTAATTATATAGGACACCTTCCTCAGTGTGCAGCAAACAATAGTTGGAAAATGAATAGTGACCAATATGAAAGCATAATTTTAAAAAAGCAATTGACAGTTGTGGAAACAAATGGATAAAAATCTACATGGAACTGTGAATTATGAAAGATTTTATATAGAAAGCTAGAAAACATTTTCAAATGAACAAAAAAGACCTCAAAATATGGAAAGGTCAATAATATTTATTGCTTGGAAGTCTTCATACTATACATATATCAAGCCTTCTTAAATTAATTTTTATATTCAATGTGATTATAATCAAATTTCCAATAGTGTGTATGGGTGTAAAACTTAATCAATCAAATTCATGAATTGAATGAAAAAGTCAAAATGGATAGGAATAGCTGAAACAATTTTGAAGGAAAAAATGTGGTGACGTATTATAAAGCTATGAAATTAAAACATGCTATCAGCAAAAAGACAGGTAAGTAACCTTAGAAAACAGAATATCTCAAACATATATGACAGAGGTGACATAATTCAATAAATAAAAAGTACTATAAAACCATTTATTGTACCACACACAATAAATAGCAATTAATTTCATATAATAAAGAATTATGAAGAGAAAAATATAACTAAACAATGTTAAAGAAAATATAGAGGGCTCTCTTTATGACCTTTGATTAGGAATTTTCAGGAACCCAGTCCATAGAGAAAAGATTGATAAAATTGACTATACAAGTGAAAATGTAATCATCACAGTGGGGTTAAATGTTACATATATTTGATGAAGTAGTGCCCAGTGTTTATTTTTTAAAAAGGAAAATTACAAAATACGAAGAAAAAAATAACCTTATCAAATACGTGAAATGGAAGAACTAGGAATGAACAATAAATCAACAAAATTAGGGATTTTGTAAATTCCAGGTCAAATTAATAATTTATAAAACTGCTTGGAGTGCTATAGCAATGTCTATCAAACTGAAAATTCTCTTCCTAATGAAATTTTAGACACACATACATTTAAAATGATTCACTGTATCAGTGTCTCTAATCAATTAGTTACGAATAAAAATGGAAATTAACTTAAATGTGTATTAGGAAGCAATGGCTGCTAAATATCTTTTTTTTTCTATTTTTAGAATATGTGGAATTTTTGAAAAACATATTAGCCAAATTTTTGTCCAAAGTACCTCCCCCATTTCAAAAAGTGATCATATTTTATAGGATTTGAAAGATTTCTTGAGGAAAAAATACATTAATTCAAAACTTCAAAATCTTAAACTTTGAGAAGATGGCTGCAAAACAAACCAGTCAAATTTTAATAAAATGTGTACAAGCAAAACAACGGACAGTATTGTTTATCTCTACTTTCTCTAGACTGCCAAAACTTGACTTATTATTGCTGCCATATGTGAATCCTTACCTATTAATATATGCATTGAAAAAGTTGGATTTAAACTAAGAATGTAAAAATAATAATTAAAAGGTGTATGTAAGTTTTTCAGAGCTGGTCAGCTGCAATTAATATAACCATAGATAGTTTCCTATGATGATATATATTTGGATATTCTTTGAAACAAAGCAACATTTAACAACAAATTTATAGCAGCATAATCATGTATTTTTTAAAAACCTGTATATTTAGAAAATGTTCCCATTAATAATAAGGATCAAACTAGTTATCCTATGAAAAAATGTGCATTTATCCAATAAATAGTCTTCAATGTTACATAGTTATATATAAAACACATATTAGTAGTTATATATAAATCAACTTTTCAATGCATCTAAATGGAGTTTATTTTCTTAACCTTAATCGGCATTCGGTATATAAATGAGACTACTTTGATGCATTGTCCCTGATGAAGTATCCATTTAAGGTGTAAGGAAAATCCTATTATTACATGAAAAGAAATTACTTTATTCTATTCAGAATCCAGAGTTAAAACCCAAGCTATATTGTCATCTCCACATTCAAAATCATAGTGTATTAAGATTTTTTTTCCACAACTAACATCCTTGAGTTTGACATCTTCTTGTGACTGAGTAGAGAGCAGCAAGAAATTCAATTACGGCAAGTGGGCTCTGTCATTGCACCTGTCTGCTTGCACGGGAAATGATTTGTAAATTGGGCTTTATATTTCTGGTCCCATAAATCTCCAGTCCATAATTGACACTTGTCACCACAGATGAATGGTGGAAGAAAGAAAACAGAAAGTAAACGAGTAGCCCACCTGGGAAAATGATGTCTTGTTGCCTTTGGGAGTCATTTACAAACAGCAATACCTACAGGCCAGCGTTTTTATCCACAAGCCAGGGGCAAACATTTTGCTACTGAAAAATGTCTGAGCCGACTCACAACAAAGACAAGACAAAGGAACAATAATTAATATATAACATTTTCCCAGGGAACATAAACATGCCTTTCAAAGAAATAGAAGCTGTTTGTTTACTAGTTGTTATGCGCGCTTATTGCTGCTGCACATTTGTAAGTATCAGGTTGGTGTCTGACCTGTCAAAATGCATTCATGAAGCAAGCATTTTGGCTGTGTTGGGAGTTGCTATTGTCAATGGTTACACAACTCAACATCAGTTCAAAGTTGTTTGATACCAGTGGCGACAGATTGGTTTAAAAAAACATAAGAGTGATGATGTTTTCTTTCAAATGTCAAAGAAAGAATCAAGGGATTTCAAAAGGATGTTCTTGGGAGCAAGCACTAACTATAAACACATGACAGATAAGCCTACATATGAGTATCTAATTTTCCTAAATAGTTTATTGAATTTTACATTTCTTTCTGAGGCTTATCTCATATTGTGAAACTCATATTTTACAACAAAAATCAGAATTTATTAATAATCTATTGACACTAAAATACCTGAGTCTTCTAAAAAGTCATTTTCAAATTATCACCCAAAATTTTATTGTTTTAAATAAAACATATAACCACAAGTGGAAATAAATTTAAATGCCAGATCAAATATTTTACAAACTAAATTACGAATAGTAAAAAAATCGTTAGGGCTTTGTATCATCTTTCCTACATATTCCTGATTTTTTAATAATTTAATTCTTAAGTGTATATAATTTTACTAATACTTTGAAATTTTTTCAACTTATTTGGAAAAAAGTATTTATCATTTTCTCTTGATGCAGAATTATTTATTTCACCTCTGTGATTTTCAGATGTGTTCTTACTTAAAAGGATAGCATCTTCATCACTCTCTCTTCCACAGATCAGCACAAAATATAAAGTTTCTATCTCCTCTAGAATGAGAGCGAAAGATTAGAAATAGAGCATTGGCAGGGACAGATTTAACTTGAATACCTCTCCACTATCTACTGCTCCTATCACCTGTGATTCAATGGGTTGTTTGCCTATCTACATAGTGTTTACAGAAGTTGTGTGTGTGTTTTTTTTGTTGTTGTGTGTTTTTTTTGTTTTGTTTTGTTTTTTTACTATATAGAAGTTAGAAAGTTTATTTAAGAAGAGAAACACCACAGAGGAGTTGCCAGGGGCAGAGTCTAGTGTAGACAGATGCCTATCTGTTATTTTTATACTATAATAAAAGTTTGTCTGAAGAAGTTAAGTTGTTTCTCTTTAGGTTATTGTTAGTGTAAAATAAATGATTTATTTATGCCTATTTTACTAAGCTGGGCTTGTGGGGAATTTTGTGGATAGTGATCTAAAGCAATAGGTATTTATACATACAGGGGTATCCCATATCCTTTATCGGGTCAGCTTTGTCATTTGGTAGCTTAACTGAATAACAAAGAAAAACCTTTCAATACAAGTAGAGTGCTGCATTTTGATCTGTTTTTTCTTAAATGAGCAGCTCTCCAATACCAAGTATATCTGCTATTGTTAATCTAATAAATATCATCCATATAGACACTGATATTTAAAATACTAAGGTAATATTGACAGTATTGGGCAGCATCAAAAATACAGATGTGGATATTGTAGTCACATGAAAAAAATTGTTTAAAAGCTTCTTAAGAAGATGCATTGCTTGGACAAATGTAAAAAACAAACAAACAAACAAAAAAAAACCCTTTCATTTTGTTTCGCAAACATGTATGAAGTGCCTGCTTAGTGTTTGGTACTGTGCAGTGTCTGGGGATGTAGCCGTGCGAAATGCAGTATCTACCTCAGTGGAGCTCCTATTTTGGTAAGGCAGGAAGGGATGTAAACAGGTGATTACCCTAGCTAAAATATATACTGGTGCAGAGAGGCTGAGCCTTTGGTTATCTTGAAGTTGTGAGCAGAAGTTGCTAGCAGGCCAGGGTATAGGGATTTCCATGTAGAAATTCAGCAGCCGTAACCATGAAGTCATGAAATTAAAAGTACAGTTAGTTAAAAAAAGAGATAGCAACTTCAAAGTGTTTTGCAACCCTTGCATATAGATGTGAGGAGGAAATTATAGGTAACTGATGCTGGAAAAATAGACAGAGGCCAACCATGACAGATCTTGTATGCTGTGCTAATATTATGACATCTATACTTAGTATGCTAAGCCCTTCCTATATTTTCTCATTAATTGCTTTCAACAGCCCCTTAAAACTTGATAATATTATCTCCATTTTAGAGATCAGAAAACTAAGGCACACAATGAAGTGAAATAACATGTCCAAAGGCACACAGTTCAAGGTACCCAACACTGTGATTGCCAATTTGGGAGTTATTAAAAGCACTTAAAAGCATCACAATAGCATAACCAAAATATGTTTTAAAGGGTTATAATTGATGTAAAGTAGTGTTAAGGTCATACTTTCAAATCACTTAAAATAATAATAAATCAGTGTATGATGAAAGAAAATTCCCTATAACTGGAAAAACTACAGTTTATAATTAGTAGCCAGAGTTTAACATATTTTATATATCATCATTACATTTTAATTTGCTTGAAAGGATGATTTCAAATTTTGTAGAGCATACCGAGTCATATTCCCTATTAACACACAAAATAAAAAGAAATTAAGTAGGACATAATAACTGAGCAAGGCAGTACATCTCTGTACCTCAACAAATGCCTGAATATCGTGTATCTCTGTGGTCCCAAATAAAAATACTCGAGGTTTCGAATATATTGTATTTAAAACATGTATGTTAAATTTTAAAATGCCAGTTTGTATTAGAAGAAAATAATGTAAATGAACTGAATAGAAATGCTTCTTGATGTTCTATTTTATTAACTCATTTTGGCACATTTGTTTCTTCTTCAATTTCTTTCTTAATACTAACATTTATTGAAAGATTGCTAATTGCTAAGCCTTGTGCTGAGTGATTCACATTCATTATGTTTTTGAATTCTTGTAACATACTTATTATTACAATTTTGCAGATGAAAAATATGTGTCTCAGAGCATGTTAGCAACTTGAGCAAGATGACATAACTGATAGTTTATGTCTAATAAGCAGAGCTGGGATTGAATCTTTTCTGTATGACTTCAAAGCTTGTAAAGTTGGGTGAGGAGCATGTTTAGCAATACATTTTCATTCCATTTATTATAATTACTCACATATATATACAAACAATATGTAATCATGTTATGCTGGTGGTAGTGGTAATTTCAAGCATGGGAAATCAAATTTAACTCAGACTGATTTGAAAATACTTTTCTTTTTAACTCTGGGACATAATGGAGTTACATTACCCATGTATACGTGTGTGTGTGTGTGTGTGTGTGTGTGTGTGTGTGTGTGTTCCAAGTGACCAAGTGGCCTTTTGCACCTCTTATCTAAGGAATAATATAATATTTTCCAAACAGGTCAGTGGATAGCTGCTAATAAATATTTCCTGTTTCTTGAGCACATAATCTAGCAATTTGGCACCAGAAAATGATTCCTTGTCTGTTATTTAATAGTCTCCATTTTAATTTATGATTGAACCAAGGTAATTCATCAATTAGGTAATCCATGCCTTCATATTCCCTTATTATGTACGATTCAAAAGTTGGACAGTGAAGAAGGATGGCAGGGGGAAAAAAACGATTCATTTGAAATATGATGTTGGAGGAGAGCATATACCTGGACTGCCAGAAAGACGAACGAGTGGGTTCTAGAGTAAATTAAGCCTGAAACATTACTAGAGGCAAAAATGACAACACTGAAGTTGTCTTACTTTGGGCACATCATGAGAAACCAGGGTTCTTTGGAAAAGACAATAGTTCTGAGGAAAATGAAAGGCAGCAGAAAATGAGGAAGACCTAATTCAAGATGGACTGACTCCACAAAAGAAGCCATAGGCATGAGTCTACAGGAGCTGAGCAGGGCTGTTGAGGACAGGACACTATGGACGTCACTCATTTATAAAGTCGCCGTGAATCACAGCTGACTCAATGGCATGTCGTAGCAACAAATGTTATTTAGTGGTGGAATATTAATTTATTTTCCAAATATTTTATTTTGAAATACTTTAATCAAATATTTTATTTGGCTGTGTGGTTATATGCTTAAAAATAATTCTGTTTTTGTCTTTGACTAAAAATAAAAAATTTAGAAAAAAACCGTAACACTAGAACTTTGTTAAATTCAAAAGTTTTTATTTTAAAATAATATAGAAAAAAATTTTCTATTCACAATACATCTTAATAAGTACAAACCATACAAAATCTCCCTTTTGTTTTTCATTGGTATGTAGCACAAAATATGTTACAGAATTGCTTTTGTTTGCTATCCAAGACAACATAGAACAGAAATGAAGAACATGTTCATAAATATGATGCAGTTTTCTAGAGAAGTGTACCATTGGACAATTTTATTACTGGGCAAAATAGAAAATGTACTCAGTTTAAAGAGCAGTTAAGCATTTGCCAGTCAGTGAATTGCAAATATTAAGTGAACATCAGCAGGGTAATATTTGCAACATACACATTTGGGATATATTTCAATGCTGTATTAACTGCCTGCAGATATTTTTGTTTTGTTTTGCTTTTCTTTATGCCAATGAAGATCAGATTTGTAATAACCAGGAGGTAGAATTACCTTTAATGAATTATTCATGCAACTTATTGCCAGACCCCTAGTCTAAAAATGCCAGGACACTGGGCATCCTGAGTGAGATAAGATTGCTACGTGAACATGTAATGGAATGTGCTCATAACCCTGCATTGCTTCACTTCTCAGGGAACAAAAGTTGCTCTTAAGCTTTGGCCATAGTTTGTGGAAAGTCTACTGATTTAAGGCAAAGAAATCTAAAATGGAATAATTAACCTAAAATTAAGAGGCGGGGGGAAAGAAAAGAAGAATTTTTTGTTTTCTATCTTAGAGAAAAATTTTAGATCTGGATTTTTTTCAGAAATGTGTAGCAAAAATAAACTATAGTGACAATAGTTCCTCAAAATTTAACCTGGAAAGATGCAGAGTTGAGGAAATGTTTAATGCTATTTCTCATCTATTGGCTATTGTTTGTAAAGAGCTGAAGAGTTACCAATTCCATACCTTTATTAAACATGGAGTTTATTTGTAGGGGATATAAGCCAATAAAATTTCTGAAACTGTCTTATATAAATGAGAAATACCTTTCAGAATGTACAAATCATTTATTTCACAATACTTTTCAGTAGTACACAGTATGGAATCAGTAGCCATAGAATTGATAAAATATGTTGGCCATAAATTGCATTTAAAAAATATACATTTTTATGTAAATATTTTTATACATATGCATATATATGCACATGTTCATACATATGAGTTATGTTAAAATTCATGTATGACAGGTTTAGATACTGTAAATGAAAAACTGTTAAGTATTTTATTACACGGAAAATTACTTAGAATAAATATTAAGAAGATAAATTTTATATATGTATATAAATATGAAGTGTGCATCAATTTAGATAAAAATAATTTGTTCTATTATAACTTATTAACATTGTACTTTTTAATCCAAAACAGTTATAAGGCCAAGAGAATAAGTATAAACTGAAATCCTTCATCGTAATGACCATTTAAAAAATTTTTTTGAGAGAATTAAAACTAATATTTTGTTTTATTAACAATTATATTACATGTAACCAATGATTTTATATGTTCTATTTGATCTCCAAAATCCTGTTCAGTCACACAGTACAAGATGTAATGAGAGACCTTGGTTTCATTTGGAATTTGTTTTAATAACATAAAACAAAACCTCAAAATACTGTAAGCAAAATAATGTTAGATTTTAAAATGTAATTGTTTAAAAATTATTTGAATTAATAATTTGAACTCATTAGCATCAAAATTTATCTTAATGGTGTATTGGAAATTACCAAAATATTAATTGCTGACTTTTAAGTTATCATCCTAACTAACATAGATCGGTATCACTAGTTTGTTTTGTTTTGTTTTATTTTTTTCATATGGGATTTTGTGATGTTTCCCTTTACAGGATCGCAATATACATAGTAAGCAGTAGTCAAAAAAAAAAGTCTTAAGGTATATATACACTTAACATGTTCTGTGAGATATTTTAGTACTTCAATTTGAGAGAATAAACTTAGAACTAAAAAAAAACAAACAAATTTGCTTCCCAGAGGAAAATTTTAGATAATTGAGAGCTATTTATTTATTAAACCAGAAATAAATGTGTACCTAAAGCTTGGAAACTATGATAAATAGTAGGGACATATTGGTTACTAAAACCAAACATGTCTCCCTGCAACCTTATAGAACATACAGTCTAGTGGAGGAACCAGACATTCATCAAATAACCATCCAGATACATGTCAATTTCCGCCTCTAGAGTGCTGTCAAGGGAGATTTTCTAATTTCATGAGAACACATAATTCATTGAGTTGTATCCAGTCAGAGAAGTTGGGAAAGATATTCTAAGAGGGTCAGAATGATGTTTCATCTCAGTGTGAAAAGGAGCTTAACTCAGCTGAGGAATCAAAAGAATGGGATGCACAGAAAAAGAAACATATACATAGTGAGGCTAGAAAAATAGCTTGAGGTCAGACAGTAAGCCATGTTAAGGATTTTGGTCCTTATTGTATTGTCATGTTAAGGATTTTGGTCTCTGTTCTAAAAGTCATGGAAAGCCAATTTTTAACAGCTTTTATTAGATATAATTTGCATACCTTAAAATTCACCCATTTTAAGTGTGTAGTTCAATGATTTATTTAAGTTAATTTACAGAGTTGTGTAAACATCACCACAATCCAGTATCATATATCTGTTGGCCGTCTCTATGTCTTCTTGGAAAAGTGTCTGTTCAGGTCCTCTGCCCATTTTTTAATGGGTTTGTTTGTTTGTTGTTCAGTTGGTAGGAGTTTTTTATGTATTTTGGATATCAGCCCTTTATCAGAGGTGTTGTTTGCAAATATCTTCTCCCATTTGGTTGGTCACCTCTTTGTTTTGTTGGTGGTTTCTTTTGCTGTGCAGAAGCTTTTCAGTTTTATATAGTCCCTTTCATTTATTTTAGTTTTTACTTCCCTTGCTTTTGAGGTCAAATTCATAAAATTGTCTTTAAACCCACAGTCCATAGCATTATTTATGGTGTCCTAGGCATGGAAACAACCAAAGTGCCCTTCGATAGATGATTGGATAAAGAAGATGCGGTATATATACACAATAGAATACTATTCTGCCATAAGAAAAGATGAAATAGTGCCATTTTAGACAACATGGATGGATCTCGAGATTATTGTGCTAAGCGAAAAAAGTCAGACAAAGTACAGAACCATATGACTTCACTCATATGTGAGATATAAAACTGAAAACAACAAAGGAACAAGACAAACAAATAAAGAAACAAAAACTCATAGACACAGACAACAGGTTAGTGGTTACCAGAGGGTAAGGGGGGAGGGAAAGGCAGAAGAGGGTAAAAGGGGTCAAATATATGGTGATGGAAGGAGAACTGACTCTGGGTGGTGAACACACAATGTGATATATAGATGACGTATTATGGAATTGTACACTTGAAACCTATGTAATTATACTAACATTGACACCCCAGTAAATTTAATTTTAAGAAAAAGCATTTTCATTACTCCAATAAGATCCCTCATGCCCATTTACAGTCACTCCCCATTCCCACCCCTAGACCTAGCTGACTACTAATCTGCTTTATTTCTCTATAGGATTGTCTTTCTGAACATTTCATGTAAGTAGAACCATCCATGTTGTACCATATGGCAAGTTCATTCATTTTTATGGATTAATAATACTGCTCCATTGTATCTGTTCCATTTTACATGTTCACCAGTTGTTGAACCTTAAGGGTGTTTCTACTTTTTGTCTGCATGAATAATGTTGCTATGAACATTCACATTTAAGTCTTCATGTGGAGCTATGTTTTCACTGGGTCATATGGTGACTTTATATTTGTGTTTAAAAAACTGCTCTTGTAAAGTGGCTGCTCCATTTTACATTTCCGCCAACAATGTATGAGAGTTCTAGTTTGTCCACATCTTGTCAACACTTGTTATTATCTGTCTTTATTACTATAGCTTTCTAGTGGGTATCAAGTGGTAGATTAACATGGTTTTAATTTACATTTCCTTAATGACTACTGAAAATGAGCACCTTTTTATGCAACTTTGAAGAAATTTGACTGTTGGTTGAGGAGAAGGGGCTTGCTAAGGAAACAAAACAATTAGCCAGACAGAGAAGAACTAGAAGAGTGTATCATGGAAGTTGAGGAGAAAAGGAAAGAAAGGTTAACAATATTGGTGCTACTGAGAATCTAAGAAAGGGGAGAACTAAGGAAAGTACTTTAGTGTGCTAAGATGTGGGCATTTGTGGCCTTACAAGCAACCCACCGGATAGAATGGGGTGAACTGAAGCCAGACTGGAGAAGGTTGGGATAGGAATTGGAGTTGAAGAAATGGAGAAAAATAATTGGGAGAACTTTGTTGGCATATTTGTAAAGGGAACAAGAGAAATTCCTCAGCAAGTTGAAAGGGTTATAAGCTTGAGAAATCATTTTATTTTCATGGGATAAAGTTAAGTTTATGTAACATCTATTAGAACAAATACAACTGAGAGGAAGTGATTGGTTATATAAAAGAGAAAGGATAATTTACAGTGTAATATATTTATTCATTTATGTAGCATACTCGTATACTAAGTGCCTAAAATATGCATGGTGGAATGTCCCTTGCTAGTATTCTGAACCAATTTTAGACTCTTTTTTTCAAATAGCAATCTCGCAAGTATAAAATGGTCAAATGAAATAATGTCATTGAAAGGCGTTCTTATAAAAACTTCTATATTATGTTTAGTTAACATATTATTCATTCTGGCTAATAAGTGTCTTCTCTCACTGAAAATCTGTTTAAATCAACTGATATGATCTTTTCAGGCCAACAGTTGTTACCCTATTCCGGTTTTCTACAAGTATCTGGTCCTACAGGGAAAAGCCTTACTGAAATAACTACCTGATGCAGCCAAACAAGAAAAAAATTTTTTTCTCACTCTTAAACTAGACAGATAAGGATTTAGTGGTATCGTGAATATCTCTTGAAGTCTTACTCTACACAGCTTCTCTTTTCATCCATGATCTGGTGCCTTCACTTAGGCATCTGAATCACTTCCCTTGTTTTTTTCTGTTCTATATCCAGAAGAGAAAGTCATTGAAGTTGTGGGAAAAGGAATCAAGTTAGTGAACTCTCCCTCTCCCCTGCGACTGGGGAGATGAGGGTGACAGACACTGCTGGATTTCTCTGTCATTTCAAGTTCATGCTTGTTTATTATCATACACCCAGTTTAAATTTTTAAAATCCATTTTCAGCCTAGGGATGAGTTGAATGAGACATAAACAGAAGATAGCTAGAGCTTTCTGGAAAAGTTGGCTTTTCTTATTTAGATCCTAAGCATCCCACATTGCCATTTCATTGCATGTGGGCTTCATGGATATGATAGCTTATAGTAGCAGCAATGATAACGTATTGCAATCATGAGAGAAAGGCCACAAGAATCATCTTTATATCCTTGTGCCATTGAGCCAAGGTAACTGTCTATCTGTGGAGCACAATTTTTTTTTTTTTTTGCATAAGAAAAACAAACAAACCTTAAGCCACTCTTGACTAGGGTTTTCTTATTTGCAGCCAAACAGACTGTAACTCAGGGGCAGGCAAACGTTTTCTGAAAAGGACCAGACTGTAAATGTTTAATGCTCTGCAGGCCACATTTTCTCTGGTGCAATTCGTCGCCTCTGATATTTCAGCATGATAGCAGCCATGGACAATATATAATCACATGGATGCAGCTGTGTGCCACTGAAACTGTGTTTACAAAAACAGGTGCCTAGCCAAATTTGGCCCATGGTCATAGACCTTTGCTCTGATAAAAGATGAAACTGTATTTATGTTCTCGTTAGTTATTGAAGTAGTCATTTCCTGGTGGCTGGAGACTATTTATGAATGAAGTCAAAACTCCATATATGAACAGAGGAGGGGAGGGGTGCCGGAGGCAACCCAAAGTTCATCAGTTTCTGTCTCTGGCTAAGAGACATCAGAATTTTAGGAGGACTTGGGAAGGTCTTAATTTCTGTATTGAAGCACCTGTATTCAATATAATAACAAACATTTTATTTATTATATATTTTTTGTTTTGCCTAGTTACTAGTATTAAAACAGAAGTATTTTTAATTCCTTTTCTGTACAAATCTGTAATATTTTAACAACATTCCAGGTCAAATACATGTTTGTGGGCCAACCTGGAAGTCTAACTACTACTTATGATATTGTGTCTATAGGAAATGAAGCCCAATTACAAACAGCTAAACTACAAATTAATTTGTGGATCCAAACATATTCATAAATTCTTCTTACATATAACTCTTCTTACATATAACTGTTCTTAATAAGTCAGATTTTCAGTGCATAAAAATGACTCCTTAGGTATTGGCCACATTAGGAAACTGCTTTAATTTTATCTTGGTGCTAAAATATTTAATAAATTAATGCCATATTGCACCATTGGTATCATACCAGTTTAGGAAATTTAATGCAGTTTTCACTTATGCCTAAGTTTCTAAGCAATAGCTTTTACTTTGAGAAGCAACAACTTTAAAATACAATACTAGTTGTACTACTAGTTGTAATACTAGTTGTAATACTAGTTGAAATGTATTTAGCAGACTCTGTTAAACTAAATATTTAGTTTGTGGTAGTTTCTTGAAATAATACACCTTGATGGTGTTGATATTATTAAGCAATATGAGTTTCTTAAATTTATTCACTTCGGAGATGAACTATGTTCAGAGTACCTGGAGCAATTGAGATGATAACATTTTTAATTGCACATTTTAAATGAAATAATTTGAATGAGTTTTGAGATACTTTAGGTTTCCTTTTTCTTCTCCTCCTGTACCACCTCTTCTTGTGTCATTCTTCTTTCCTTTCTTCTCCCTTCTTGAATAATTCTACTTACAATAGGACAAAAAATCAAAATCAAATTAATTGTGAGGCACATCAGAGTCAGGATTTGGGGGATGGGGGAGGTAAAATAGAATAAAATGAACAAAACCACTAATGAGGAACAATCTCTGCAGGAAATAATATTGTTAAATAATATTTTTAAAGTAAGTTGGTTTGGATACATATGAGTTTTAGGCCTAGAAAAAGATACATTGAAAAACAATTCATACCAGAGTAAAAGACACAAAGAGGAAAAATGGAATAAAAAGAAACCATAAAGTGGAGAAATATGGGATTTTTAGCAACCAGAATATAATGAAATTGGTCATTCTCTTCAATCATCATCAAGGACTTTGGGATGGAGTAAAGGAATAATGAAGATAGAACTCTCAAACTTATTTTATGCAATATGTTTTGTATTGTATCATTTTAAACATATATATAATGTCACTTTATAAAGGGATATACCCTCAATTCGTATATATCATGTAATAAAGTGACTTTCATTCCTTTTTTTAAAATGTTGATTGCAATACATTATATTGATTTTAAAGTTATAAAAAATAGTGGTATACTGGAAAAGGATTTGGGAGTTACAAATGTAATGTCACATCATAAGCACAGAGTTGGTGTTCTGTAATGCAAGTTTTATTCTAATGGGAAATATGATTTATTCTGAACGTACAAGGTGTGATCAAAAGATATGGTGAATGTTTAAATAAAAAAATTATTACAGTAAAAGACACATTGCCATTAATCCCCCTCAAAATACTCCTTCTCACTTTGAACACTTTATCCCATCGTTCTTGCCTCTTTCTGAAGCAGTTCTGGAAGTCCTCTTTCATGAGTGTCTTTACTTCATCCTCCATCATGACAACACTCCGTGTCACACATCGCTTCTGGTACGGCAATTTCTGTCAAATAAAAACATTACAGTGTGTCCTCATCCACCTTATTCACCGGATCTGGCACCGTGTGACTTCTGGCTCTTCCCCAAAGTCAAAATGACCATGGAAGGGAAACATTTTGAATCAATTCAGGACATTGAGGCAGCCATGACAGCGCAACTAAAGACACTCATTAAGGACTTACCGTGTTTCCCCATGTATAAGATGCTCCCATGTATAAGACGCACCTTAATTTTGGGGCCTGAAATTTGAAAAAAAAAAAGGTATTACATAAAATTATTGAACTCAAGTTTTAGTCAAAATAAAATTCAAATCCTCATCACTGTCAAAACTCCCAACCATTAGCTTGTCCTCATCTGTGTCTGATGACGAATCACTGTCTTCATATATTGCCTCATCCTCAATTCCATCTATGGCATTTGAAATGCCACACTTCTTAAATGACTTGACAATGATCTACAACCACTGTGTAAAACGCACCCAGTTTTTAAACCCCAAATTTTTCAAAAAAGTGTGTGTCTTATACATGGGGAAATACGGTAGCTATGAAAATTATAAAGATATTCGTAACATAAGCATTTGGACTAAATACTTCAGAAATTGTCAACTGGTTTTGCAATATTTTGAGATTGAAATACAACACAGTTCTCTATTTATAATAAAACATGTTCCAGGTTCAAAGAAAATGTACAAAACTAAAACTATTATTCTGATAACATATAAGGGAAGTTTTGGTCATTAACAAATGTGTGTGTGTGTGTGTGTGTATATAATTTTATTTAAGGGCTTATTTTCATTATTTAAGAGGCCTAGTTGTGGGCCATAGTTACATAGTTTGGCATATGAATAAACTAGCCTTCAGCTATAGATTAATGGAAAATTAGAGATGGACCCAGATTATCTGATGGATCACATGTGAAAGGTGTTTTTTGTTTTTTTTAAAATCTTTCAAAATATTAGTTGTCTCATCACCCAAAATAGAAGAGATGGCTTCATCTATATTTTTCTCTTAACTCTATATATTATAATACTTTGAAAAAAATGTATGTTGTTAGTCCTCTTCCAATTTGGGTAGTTATTTCTTTTTTTGCTATGATAAGATCCTTCTAAATGACTTAACAATATCTTTCTGCCTACCTGGTACATGTAAAATAGAGACTATAAAGTATAGAAATTGGTCATTTCTAAATTATAGAAATTGAACAAAACTGTCAATGTAATATTTTTAAATTAAACATGTATTTTAAATTTAACATTTACCAGCATTGTTTTAGATTCCAGAGCACTGAACTGTCACCTTGAAATGACAATTTATGTTCCTGCCAAAGCTTCAAAGGAATTGTTCTCAAACTCAGGTATTCATCAGCGTGATCTGAGGAGCATTTGAAAAATGTGGATGCCTGAATTTGATCTCAGAATTAGGGTATTCTGGAGTGGGTCCCAGGCATCAATAGGCCTAATACAGACAAAGCATAGGATAATAATACAAAATATGTATATGTATTCTGACTTGTTATCATGTGCCAGAGTGGAAGCCTTTAACATGTATTGATATATTAAATTTCTGAGGCCCAGGGAAGTGCAGCTCCTTGTTCAAGTTTGCACAATTTGCAAATAAGCAATGGGGCCCCCGGTGCAAACCCAGCCGACTGGCTCATGGGCCCATGCCCTTCAGTCCTACACTCTACTGCTTCTGTAAGTTTCCTGCCTTCAAGGAGCATCAGAATAGCTGAGGAGATAAAGAACTATAAAATAATTAAAGGTTACATTCTATCATACTGTCAACAGGAAGTAGAATTTTAGAAAAAAAATTCTGTGTTAGCTAAAGCAGAGGAAGAATGATTCAATGAATTGTGACTTATTGGTGGAGACCACTAGAAAGAAAATCATGGGCCCAGTTTTGAATCTGGCTCTGTTATTATTAATTTGATATAAAGTTATCTCTTGCAAGTTATAGACATGATGCAAGTATTTCTGATAATTAGTATACATATAGTTTTACTGGTCAAAACTGATTTACACATATATATATATATATTTTTTTTTGCAACAGGGAATATTTTTGTGTGTTTTCTTCTTTACCGCCCCCAAAGGATGTGCTAGTGCTTGGTTCATAACTCATCTATGCTATAATGGTTAATTGTGCATTTGGATTGTGTACATTCACATTCTAACTTGTTTTCCACAATAAAATCCCCTTGAAAGTGGGAATTGTGACCTTATCACCTTTGGCATCTGTTTATGCTATTATCATCATGAAAAATTATATGTTGAATTTATAAATGAATGAAGCCCTCATCCGAAATCAGTAAAAATGTTGTTACAGTGCTCTTACCTTCTAGGCATTTTATTGTAACAGTGAAGGGTCCTTTAGACCTATAATCCTATTAAGAAAGATGCTACTACAGGATAAGTAGCTCGCACCAGAAACAGAATCATCAAGGAGGCTGCAAAGAAAAAGAGATGCTGCTTTCATCAGGAAAGTTTTGCTAAGAAAAAACTGTTAGCTGAGCAGCAACAAAAAAGTACTTGCTGACGCAGGTGGTCATCTGACCCAAGTTCTTATCTCCTCATTGGCTAGTAAGGCCCCTGCATTTTGGGTAGCTAGTCTGCACGTAGAGTGGCATGGTCTAACACACTTTAAAAGATAATAATTTTATTTTGTTCTCATTTCCTTTTATAAAGCAATGACTCTAAATCAGTTTTTACAAGGACCACATTTTGCTTATTCAGTCCATATAACCCCATGTACCTATTTTCACCTTCAGGCACCAGACCACTCTGAAATATATTACTCTCCTTAAAGAATTCATATTAAATTCCGATTTGCCAACTTTCATAGCAGCATAATTTATATGAGAAAGAGATGGAAAAGGACCGTGCTCTTGATAAGTGTCTGGTCAAATAATATAATAGTACATCCATGCAATAAATATAACACAGCTGATAAATGAGCTATGCACATCTGTATGTGTTCAATGATACAAGTTAATAAAATGCAGTGTAAATGAAAACATAAAGGTTATGAACTGTGTTATTAGAATAATACCATTTGTGAAAAAAAATACACACATTTGTGTATATCTAGACTATTTCTGGAAGAATATCAAAGAAACTGCTATGAGTAGATGCTTTGGGGAAGAATAACTCAGTGACATGGGGAGCAGGTTGGGAGAGAGTCTCACTTGTGCCTGTTGAATTTTGTAGCATTTGCCATTTATTTAAAAATGTAATTTTAAAAATCTATGCTCGGTTTGACCTCATCTGGTATCTGCATGTTCTTGGACTGCTGCCTATTGAAGAGATTCCCTAAGGGTCTTTTGTTTGTCGCACCATGGGTTCTCAGTAAATGTTCAATGAACGAAGGATGGCTCAGCTCTCCTCCTTTTACTGTCTGCTCTCAAGAAATGCCAGCATCTAAAATTATTGCATTGTATACATACAATATTGTATTAGTTTCAGATGTACACCAAAGTTTTTGACATTTATGTACTTAAAGAAGTGATCACCATGAAAAGTCCAGCAACTATCTGACACCATACTGTGCTATCACAATATTAATGACTATATTCCCTATGCTGTACAGTACATCCCCATGGCTTATTTGTTTTATACCTGAAAATTTGAATCTCTTATTCCCCTTCACCTTCCCCCCCCCTTTTTTAAATTTTCAATTGCAGTTGACATTCAATATTATTTTGTATTAATTTCAGGTGTAAAGCATAATGGTTAGACATTAATATAATTTAAGAAGTTAGCCCCCTGATTAGGCTAGGACCCACCTGGCACTATATGTAGTTATTATCATATTATTGACTATATTCCCTATACTTTATTTTACATCCCCATGACTATTTTGTAACTACTAATTTGTACTTTTTAATCCCTTCACCTTTTTTCATCCTGCCCCCCAACATCCCTCCCATCTATCACCCCAATAA
The DNA here is from genome assembly GCF_001890085.2 of Hipposideros armiger. Taxonomy (NCBI): domain Eukaryota; kingdom Metazoa; phylum Chordata; class Mammalia; order Chiroptera; family Hipposideridae; genus Hipposideros; species Hipposideros armiger. The sequence continues at coordinate 1,357,170 of NW_017731737.1, read as the reverse complement.
GTCTAGCATCTATCTGACACCATGCAAAGTTATTGCAGTATTATTGACTGTATCTCTTATGCTATACCCTACATCCTCATGACTACTGTGTAACAACCAGTTGGTACTTCTTAATCCCTTCCCCTTTTCACCCACCCCTAATCCCTCTGCCATCTGGCAACCATCAAAATGTTCTCTGTATCTATGAGTTTCTTTCTGCTTTGTTTGTTCATTTATCTTGTTCTTTAGATTCCATATATAAACAAAATTGCATTGTATTTGTCTTTCTCTGTCGGACATACTCCACTCAGCACAATACCCTCCAGGTCCATCCATGCCACTGCCGATGTCAAGAACCCATTCCCTTCCATAGCCAAGCAATATACCATTGTATATATGTACTACCTCCCCTTTATCCATTCATCCATTGATAGACACCCAGGCTGCCTCCACATCTTGGCCATTGTAAACAGTACTGCAATGAACATATGGAAGCATATGTCCCCTTGAAGTAACGTTTTGGTTTTCTTTGGATAAATACCCACAAGTGGGTCATTCTTCCTCTCTTTTTATAGCCTTTGTTTTAAAGGCTATTTTGTCTGGCATACATATTGCTACCCAGCTATTTTTTTTTCTTTTTCATTTTTATGAAATATCTTTATCCCATCCCTTTACTTTCAGTCTGTGTGTGTCTTTTGAACTGAAGCGAGTCTTATAAGGCAGCATATAGAAGGGTCTTCTTTTCCAACCCTCACCTCTTTGACCTTAAAGCATTTTACCTAGAGATATTCCAGGAAGTGCTAACTCCTATAGTAATTCATTCAGCATTCGAACAATCGGTTGCTAATTGTCTAATGATAGCAGAAAACAAAATTTTATTCTTAGAAAGATATTGTCAGATCATTTTTACAAGGATGTTGTGACTATTGCTTTAAAGAACAATTATAAAGGTCATTATTAGGTGATCAAATAGTGAAATAGTAACTTTTGTTGTTAACTACAAATATTTATTTGACTGGGACCCCATTCTAGGATATTTTGTTTTTCCTACTTTGTCAGTTCAATATTATATTCATTTTTTATAGAAATGTTAGATCGTATTTTTACTCATATTCAAGTTGCCTTGTCAGTAATTATGCTTAAATATATTTAGACATCCATTCTGTGATATATCTTATTTATTTTGTATATTTTACATTTTCAATAAAAATCATCCTAATTAATATGTTAAATAGGTAGCAATGGATATAACATAATTTAATTTTGAAAAAGATAAATTCAGTCCCCATTCATTTTTTTCAACTACTTATTACAAAATGAGATTTTGTGTTTGTTTTAGCTACAGATCATGTTTCTGTCCAATCAAATATAAGTTGACAGACATCTATTACAAATTGATTGCTCATAATTGCTGCGGGCTCAATTGCCCTTAGTCCTGTACTTTTTTTCTTAGATAAAGTTTTATATTTATTGCTCATAATATTATTACTCACCCATTTTTTACCAGCCAGGAATTTGAAGTTTAGCGAAATCACATTTTAGAAGTTTTTACATATTCCTACGTACCCCCAAAATGGAATTGATATGTGACATGATACCACGGGATCATGTACACTTATGATCTAGTGTTTTGTTCTTGAAATAAACTTGTATGCATTTTTATGTTTTTTTCTATAGTGCAAAAATAAAACACCTATGGGGAAGATAAGGAAGCTAAAAGTTGTGTGCTATAAAATACTAAGATACTAATAATACACACATTTATGATTTCAACAGAGTTCTAAAAATGAATTCCATACTGTGTAGCAACAAAAGTGTTCAGTGCAAGACTATTATTCTATTCTTGTCACATTTGCATTTGACTGCGTTCTAAAGATTTCTTAATTTTAACTTTTTGCATTCATATAGTGGAAACCTAACAAATGTCAATAGATTTAACAACTTGAAATGCATGGCAAAAGGTCATTTCATGCTTGTTGACCCATCGTACCTCATTGCATTCTTTAGAAATACAAATAATGTTTTTCCACTTACCATTCTTTGTTGAAATGCTGTGAGAACATTTAAGTGTAGTAAAAATGATGTCTAGTATAAATAAATTACTTTTTAAATCCAAAATCAAATTTATGAGCGTCGCTGAAGTTCTGCCACAAAGAATGTTTCTTTTCAATGTATAATGAAGATTTATTTTCTACAAGATATTATGTTTTGAATCACAATCAAGATCAAAATTTCTTGACTTCATGCTATTTCAATATCAAGTTTGAGATATCACATTATTAAATTATCCTATCACTAACCTTTTTGCATCAACTTCATAAATAGTCCAGTAAGTATTTTTTTTTTTACTACATGTATTGGTTTTCTCTTGCTACCATAAAAATTACTACAAAAACTTAAAAACAGCATCCTTTATTATCTCCCAGTTCTGTGGGTCAGAACTCTGGGCATAGCAGAGCTCAGCTGGATGCTCTACTGACAGCCTTATAGAGTGAAATCAGGTTGTCAGCGGGGCCGGGCTCTTATCTGGAGACTGGGGGAAATCCACTCCCAAGCTCATTCATATTGCTGTCAGGATACAGGGCCTTTAGCTTGTAGAACTGAGGTCTCTATTTCCCGGCCTCTGTCACCCAGGACCAGTCTTGGATCCTAAACGCTGCCTGGGTATCTTCTCATTTCCCACGTGATGGTCTCCAGCAATGATAGGTTGATATCCTCTCTTGTACTTCGCATCTCTCTGGCTTTTTGTTCTGCAACATCTCTCTGACCCTGGCTGGAGAAATTTCTCTGCTCTTAAAGGATGGTGTGTTTAGATTGGACCCACTGGGGAAAATCCAGGATAATATCTGTATTGTAAGGTCTATAACCTTAATTACCTCTGCACATAATATACTGTAATCAGTATAATATACTGATTAGAATATACTGTATAAGAATATACTGATAAGAATATACTGGATAAGAATATACTGATAAGAATATACTGTAATCAGTATATTCTGCCCTATACTGATGCACATTCACATAGTCCAGAGATTAGACTGTGGACACCTTTGGAGGGCCATTCACCTACTACACTATGTTTTAAACTTGTCTTTTTTTCCCCCTACTTTGTGCTAGGAAATTTTTCTACACATATTGGTAAGCTTAACATTTTAGGAAGAAAAATCAAGCCTTATGAATACAGTCCATCTTGTATTAATAATTTAAATATATTTTTGTACTTGGATTTTAATTGGAAATTGATTAAGATCATAAGTTGTGCATGAGTGCTTAAAGCTCAAAATCTGTAAAATGCTGATTGGTTCAGGTCTGTACATAAATCCACCGTTCTTACTGATTATTTTTAAATTCAAAGCCTCACACTAAAAAATCCAGCCCACAAATTTACTTTCCAGCTTGTTACTAGATTGCTGCTTTTCTGTTGCATCAACTTTATTTTTGTGCGTTGAGATTTTCCCCTTTGAACCACAGAACCCATTTTCTGAATTTCCTAAGTTCATCTCTCACTGTCGTTTGTACAAACTCCATATATGTGTCCTATAAGCTGTGAAGATGTTTAAGGGCAAAAAATGTTCCATCTGTTTCTTCAGTTGAAATTAATTTTTAAATCTTAATATTTCTAGAAACTTAGGTGAGAAATTAATCTGTTAATCATTTCTTAAAAACCCTACTACAAATTCATGTTTAAAAGTTCCTCTTTAGTATTTATTTTCCTACATTTTCATATTCAGGGAATTTATTGTTGGGTACTAGTTATTAGCTTCATATCAATTACAATTACAATATATTTTATTTCACTTTGATAATTGTGAAAATGATAATTCAATGTCATAATGCCTAATTGGTTCTTAAATATGTATATAATTTAATTCTATACGTATTTTTTTTCAAAATGAATTTCAGATTGTAGTAAGTTGAGTATTTTGGTTTGAGAGTGAGTGTATTCTTAGTAAAATTGTTACAATGCGATTATTAGTATGTCAAATATAATAATCATAGAAATCATTGAGTTTTAAAATTAGAATTTCTTATGCAATCTCAATTTTACTTGTACATGTAACTTTATCTGAAAATAATGACCCTATTAGAATCTGACTAGCTTAGAGATATTTTTGTTCATAAGCTGTATATCCTGTGGGTCATATACCCTTTATGCCTAAGATACTGAAACTCCAGGGGAAACAGTATTAGTTACCTGTACCAAAATGTTGTATTTGAAGGACATATGACAGGAAAAGATTTTTCCTGTCATGCAGTTTATCTATTCTCAAGGGCCATGCGCCAGTACTTCTGTCTCTATTCCTCTTAAATGTATGGCTTGATACAGTATCAGCAAGGGATGAATATTTTTAGAAAGGGAAATATGCAGGAAATCAGGAATACAGTCACTTACATACGTGGCTCCTTGTGCAAAAGGGAGAAAATAGGTTGTTGTATACTGCACTGTGACAGGGGTTTCAAAAATAATATTATATATTTCAAATGTGTTTTAGGTATATTTTCCCCCCAATTTTCTGTTACCATATTCTTATTGGTAAAAGTTATTTTTCAGGATGAAATAATGAATATAATTTTATCATGTAACTTGCTGAAATCAAGTCTCATTCTATACTTAGATCTTGCTGCAACATATCAGAAACTAGATGAGGTACATTTATATCCCAAATCTCTTCCATACCTTGGAGAATTCAGTCCTACCTCCTACACCTTAATATTTAGGGACAGAAAGTTATCAAAATGTCTTATAGTTTGACTTAACTGAAAATCACATTAAGCTATGTGTATTATTTGAAGGAGATGTAGAGATTGGTACCTACTAGCTCTCTAACCTATTTCCAGATAGATAAACTATTCCCCAGTGACACACACCATGTCGTAAGCCAGCAGCCTTTTGGGGTAATTCATGGTATTAACTAGTGCAGTATTCTTAACTATGCTGCATTCTATTTGTTACTAATTAAAGTTAAAACACTTTTTTTTATGAATGATGTTAAATCAATTAGACTATTAGAGATTATTTGCTAAGTAGAATATCATCCTACGTTTAATTGGGGTTAGCCTCTCCAGTATCCCAGTTGGCTGAGATATGCTAAGCGTGTTCTGGGTGGAGGGGCAAATCACTTTAGAAACAAGTTCTTCACTGCATATATTCAGGTTTTAAAATCTGTGGTTAAAACACGATTTCTTATTAGAAATTTGCTTCATTGGAAACATATCAGAAACACATTGAATCTGTAAACACAGCGTGTGGAGTACTTCGGCTATATCTCCTCAAAAGTTGTTCCCCTTGACCCGCCCTAGTTGCGCTTTTGTTAGTAGTCTGAGAGGAAGCGGCTGTCACGCGTCTCCCATGTCCTTGTCTTAGAGCTGCCTAGGAAGTGAAAATCATTTTCTCGAGACACTGACACAAGAAAATATTAAAAAGTAGGAGAAACAAAATAAAGCCAAAGGGATAAATATCAGAAGCTCGCTTAAACAGCGTTGGCCCCATATAATTGCTTTTCTGTCAAGCAGGATTATTAACAAATTTGGACATCTGAAAATTAAATTAACAGCCTGAAAATATTTTACAGGATGAGATAGAGCATGATACATGAAACATAATGATCCCTCTGAAATTCAGCCAAGCCAGTGCAGCTACTCATTTAGACAGAAGACAACTAGTTAATCATCACCAAGCAAATTAGACAGAGCAAATTAGTTGCTACATTCCATGGTGTTAGCTACCAGAAAGAGTATAGGCCACTAATTAGAATAAAATAACCCTAAGCATGTTATTATCTCCATAGAAAAAGAATGCAAAATTGTAGTTTGAATCACTTCTATCAAAGCTTGAAGCCTAGGTTATGTGGGTATAAATTACATGTGCAAGTGTACGTATGTGCATGTATGTGTTTTCACGCATATATTTTAAATAGCAGTAGCTTTAGCATTTTCTTGCCCTTGACCGAATTAAGTGTAAAAAATGTTTTCCAAGGTTACTTGGAATTATTTAGGAATACACAAACACACCCCCCCACACCCCACCCCCACACACACACATACAAAACACAAAAACATTTCTAAAAAGTGTGATCCCTTTGATTGAAGATTAAAGTAGCCACTTCCTATACTTTTTCTTGTACAGTATTAAATTATTTTTTTTCTTTTAAAAAGTATATTGCTGTTGCATGTGAAATAAATATTTGGACTTAGTTTATTACTGGAGATTAATCTAAAATCATATTTTGTGGCCTTAATTAGCATTCATTTACGTAATTGTCATTCTCAGCCCCATCATTTCCATTTTTCACTAACTTGAACAATGTTATCTTCTGCTGTTTGCACTTTAATTTAAATTTCTATTAAGGTTTATGAACAATAATAAGGTCCTGTTTGAATATTCATTAGCTTCTGAATTGTGAGCTATGAAAAGGTGCTTTCTTTTACCTTAATGAAACTGGCACAGCATGGGACTGATCAGTTGTGACATTTGATGTGAGGCATCCAGTGAATTTTCTCATTGTTTATTGACACATCTTGTCCAAACAGCTCCCTCGCAAGTGAGCGGAGTAATGAAGGAGAGAGTGCTGCAGCGGAGTGTCGAGCTTTCCTGGCAGGAACCAGAGCACCCCAATGGAGTCATCACCGAATATGAAATCAAGTATTACGAGAAAGTAAGTGCTCAGAACAGCTGAAATGTACATGTGCGGTGTGTCTCATGTCATCCTCCTGCGCTGTAGACTTAAGTTGGTCATTATGCCATCTCTTTGGAGGTCCTTCAAAATCCATGGTTAATGTTAGCCATTTTTAATAACTATCTCCCTACATTTCTGATTCATTATTATAGTTATGATTTCTGTGTATTAAATTTCTGTTACACAAATGAAAATACTCCACTAGTAGTATATTTATTTATTCAATTTTTGGATATCATACTAATTAGATGTAGGATGTTTTAGTGCCACAGGAACCACATAGCCCAATGTGTTCTTTTTTTTTATGTTTCTTTTAGGTTGTCTGTTTTGGCCTTTAATTATTTATTTTATTTATGTGACTTCATTGATAATGATGGTGGTTTCAAATAATTTAATAATTTGAAAAAATAAGATTATTGTCTGCAATAAATGTGTAATAGTCTCTGAACTTTATAATTAAATGATGATCTTCCACTCCTTTAAATTCCTCCTGATATTTACTTCATATATGTTATATTAATCATATCCACCATTTCTTTATACTCCTCTCCCCATGAAAAATAGTATGGCTAAATCCCAAGGGCTGCCCCATTAATCTCCATAATGGCTACATTTTAGTAAATAGTGACATATATCTGAGCATATGAGTTCATTTATTCCTGACCCATCTGGTGAGAGGGGGAGGGTGGTGCATCTGTTCACACGTTGTTATCTAGGCTCAACCTCACAGGAGGACCTGGTTCAAGGTTTGAGCATGGGACTATTGCTATTATTAATAGTAATGGTAATAATAAGTCCTACTATTATTGACTTAAGTGAGTTAGCTGAAGTGCTGTAATATACGTAACCATTTTAACCATTTAGACAGCATTTAAAAATAGGAGCCTAAAGCTTTGGAAAAACTTGGGGACTGAATCAAGTTGACTAAATAATTAAAATGCACATAGTGCGTTGGCAATAGATAATTTTTTTTCCCTTTGAAGAAAAACCAGATAGTTTAAGATTAGTTTCAATGTTCCAATTAAGTTTATTTTGACATTATTTTCTTTGTGAATTCATGACTTCCACAGACAAAGTTACATTTTAAATACCTCATTTTTGTACCAGGGAATACATTTTTTTTTGTCCCATTAAATGTGTTTCTGAGGAAATACTTGTTTTGTTTTTAATGTTGGTTTTTTGTCTGTTTTCCAATGAGCTCAAACAGTTATAGTACCTTCTGAAATTTTATCAGATTTCAAAACCAATAAAATGAATTTTTAAAATATGTTAGGTAGTAATGAGAGTGAAGTTTCTCACCCTGCAACAAAATACTTTGCAAATCCTTACTCTGGAATAAATTTGTTCAAATAGTTACTTTTCTATTTTGCATGACAGAAACAGAATGTATCTACATTCCCTAAATTTACAGATTAAGTAATCATTAAAAGAGTAATGATATTGCATTGTAATATATGTAAGCATGTGATATATATATAATATATATATAATTATGTTACCTAATACCAGTTATGTCTAGTTCTTTTATTTGAGATAATACATATTTATAATACCAACTATTATTTTTATGAATGATTATAATGAAGACAATCACTTATCAGCTTTACTAAATCTAGTTTAAATGTACATTTTTTACACTTTTGTAAATATCAATGTGAAGTCAAATCAAACAACCAGACTGACATTTTCTGATTTCAGTGAATAGTTTTATTACCAGACACAGTTGAGCACAGGTATTTATTATAGAACAAATAATAAACTGTCTAAAATTGTACATTTTGATGAGTAGTTTTTATAGTTTTTTTTCATAAATAGCCCATTAGAGTCATATCAATTAACTTTTAACATTTTATTCGTTTGAATATTTTTTGGCATTTTTGTAATCTTGAATTTTTATATTTATGTCATTCTTAGTTTTATTTTAGATAATATGATAAACACATTTTAAACTCTGCAAGCCTCAGTTTTCATATCTAAAAAATGAGGAAATTGAACTAAGTAATTTTTAATGTATAATCAAACCATAAATTACATAATACTTTAACTTTCATGTTGATATTTTTAATTTAAAATATTCCCTTAATACTATATTATAAAATTGGTTTTATTCTGTTAGATGTTCAGTTTTTAATGAAAACAATTGATAACGTCACTATGGTAGTGGTGTTAGCTAAATTTCTTGATTTAGTAGCTTTTTTTCATTTTTACCATATTCTTTTTTTGCTTGGTGAATACCAGTCAGGAAAAATATTAAGAGAACGGCATTATGAAGTAAAGACCTCTACTAAACCATAGATGTTATAGGTGTACCCATGTTTTGAGCATTAGGACATTTGATTACCCTAGTGGCTAAATAGTTCTTGCTGCCATGCCCTCTACCACCAAAGCAAAAGCTCAAAACATCAGAAATGTTTTAACAAAATTACTTCTCTTTGAAATTTGTAGAACAAAGGTGTGTGTTCACATTTATATTTTATATTATCTTAGAAACAATTCAGTGTTACAATATTGAACAGGGTACAGTGTAGCCTTTATAAAAACAATGCAGACAATTGAAATAAATTGCAAGAATTGGCTGTCAAATTGCAAGGTTGCGATCACAATTAAATAACCCCCTATATATTGTTTCTAGGATCAAAGGGAGCGAACCTACTCAACAGTAAAAACTAAGTCCACTTCCGCCTCCATCAATAACCTGAAGCCAGGAACAGTGTACGTTTTCCAGATTCGGGCTTTTACTGCTGCTGGTTATGGAAATTACAGTCCTAGGCTTGATGTTGCTACATTAGAGGAAGCTACAGGTAAAATGTTTGAAGGTAATTACCACCTTTGGTTTGGATTCTTATTCTGTATAACTCTGGCATATTTTTTTTAATACTGTGGGTGATAATTTGATTCAAGATAATTTTTACTTTTAAAGGTGAATATATATGTGTATATATATATATATATATATATATATATGTACTTTGTAAAGGTTATTCAGAAAAATAATTTAAAATGTGCTATTCTGTGTTTCAATGTTAGAACCTGGTAATTTAAATTAGTCTCTTTAATACATACTGGGTTTATTAAAAAACAAAACAAAAAAACATGAAGTTAGAAACAGAAGCAGGACTTGTTCAATTGTGTATTGACACAAGCTGTTTTTATAGACTGGAAAATAAATTTACTCTAGTTGTGTCAGTCAAAGCAGCTTTTTTACAGAAATCGCAAATGAAACCAGGATGTACACACCAGGGTGGGCCAGAGAAAGATGATATGTAAGAACCTGTGTTAATTTAAGCTACTTACCCTTTAGCAGTGATTTCAAAAATTGTGTTCGGAAAGATCTTAGAACTTGTATTTATTTTCATTTTAATCATTCCCTTTTTCATTTTTTGTGAAATATTTCAAGCATAATAAAAAATATATCTGAAGTATATATGAAATATTAGGAAGTATATTTAAAGGAATATCTCTGTATCTACCACTCAGCTTAAAAACAAAACATCACCAATATCTTGAATCCTCTTTATTATTTTGTTTATGTTTTATAATGTAACATAGGAACATAACAAAAGTCTATAGTGTATAGCAAATAAGAAGATGCATCTTAGGATGCATGTCCCAGTTTATCATCAGAGTGCAAGTTCAGAAAAGCTTGAGTACCACTGCTGGTTGTTCTTCAGGTAGCTGAGGTCTCAGGTGTGTTTTTGTATTTCAAAATTTTTTATTCCTCCTGATGTTACTGCTCAGGCACATGGTTAACCCAGCTGTTGCCTCCTCATCTCCTTGCTAATCTAGTGTTCCCATGAAATTCTAAACAAATGAAAGAAATATTATACAATTTTTTCCTCAATTTTTAATAAAAAATAGTTTAAATTAAATCAATACAATTTTGATCAAAGTTATTTTGATTTCAGAAAATATTTTTATAGAGCTTTAAAAGGTAAACATTTTAACATTTAAAAAGTTCTCTTGTGTTAAATGCATTCTCATCATCTTCAACTTAGACTGATCTCATGATATTACTTTGTGATTTTTGGCATAATAAAGCACTTCAAGTGTTTTTTCCTATTTTTATGAGTAGTTTAAACTTAAATTAGAAACATAAACTGTTTATCTCACACTTACCTACACATTTTTATCAGTTAACCCTTTAAGTTTGAAAACTTTTTAAGTATTTTCAAAATATATTTGAATATATTTTCAAAATATAGTTTTCAAAATAATACGTTTCAAAATAAGTTTGAAAAGTTTCCAAACTTTTATTTATTGAGTGTTGAGATTTATTTATTGAGATTCATACATATTATTTTTATTATTTAAAAATGAAGTAAATGAGACTCAAAGAGATTAAGTTGAAATTGTGGAACCTGAATGATCACATGAAATAAATGTTAAAAATGTATTTTTGCATTAAAAAGAATTTGGCAGTTTTTAGCATCAGAATATTCTCTTCCACTGGAATGTAAAGTTGATGAAAGAATGATCATATCTCCTTTTCTTACTATTGTCTTGCCAGTGCCAACTATAGTGCTTGACACATAGAAGTCACTCAATAAATAAGCAAGAAATGAATACTTCAGTCAGCAACTTAAACAGACTATCAGCACCACTCAGTGCTTGTAGACATATTCCTGGTTTCACATCTGAGCTGTGCCATGTCCAGCTGTGGGACTTTGGATGAGCTGCTTCTCTGTACCCTAATAACTAGAATATCAGTACCCAACTCAAGGGGTATTCTGAGATTAAATAAATTAATGCACAGAAAGTGCAAAGTACAGTGCCTAGCACACAGACAGTCTCAAGTGTCAGTTTTTATTATTTAGCACAAACGTTTCAAACTTTTTGGCCTCAAGCACATTTGTAGGCTATTAAAAAACATTGAGGATCCCCATAGAGACTTTGGTTATTTGGATTATATCTGTCAATATTCACCGCATTTAAAATTAAAACTGGGAAGTTTTAAAACACAAAAGGACACAAACACATTTCCTTAGTCATTCTGATGATATCATCACGATGATATCATCATGTCATATAATTTCTGAAAAATTCTGTGCACTTGTGAGCATATGTGAGTGAAAAAGGCAAATAACATCGTGTTATATGAAAATGTTTTGACCTTGCAGATCTCCAGAAGAGCTCTTGAGGGCCATCAGGGGTTCCCAGACGACCCTTTGAGAAATAATTATTTGATTTAGCACAAAGTACAGTGCTAAGAATTAGGGATACACAGAGACACATGACACAGTGTAAAGTTTAGTGAAAGAGAGAAACTTGTACACAAATAGGGACCATGCAATTAAGTACTGGTACAATGCATGGGCCAATGCTGTTAGAGTTTCCGGGAAGCAGTGACTCGCTGTGCTAGGAAGGATGGCAAGAGGGACGATGCCACCAAAGAGAAATCACTCACTCACTGTTTGAAAAGAGAAATAAAACAGATTATTCTATTGCACATACAACCTAAAATCCCTTTTTATGCAGAGTCATCTCTATTGATTTTATGATTTTTAAACCGTGGTGTGGTGATTATGGCATTCACAAATTACACTGAAAATTTATTATCCATGAAATAGATGAAAATATTAACCATAAATGTTGACTATGGAAAGATGAAAGTGTGACTCTGACTATATATAAAAATGTATAAATAAATATTAACAATTTCTTATTCATCATTCACCCGAGTTCAGTTTTCTCATTGGAGTTGTGTTTCTGAAGCTAAGGGCAGAACTGAGCATAAGACAAGCAAAGAATTATACCCCTGGGACCTATCAACTGAATGGAAACTATTTCTATTCATTCATATGTGTATAACTTTTTCCTTCTTCAAGAACAGACTACTCCATTCTTTTTCCTCTCTTAATATATATAAAAAGACAGATGAAAACAAAAAACAACCAAACTAAGCCAAACAAACAAAAATATTTGAAGCCATATTTTCTCTGTTAAATGATAATAGGCTGTAATTCAGAAATAAAGCTTAAAAGTTGTTTCTTTTTTTCTCTTCCTGTTTAGTTCCCTTGGGGAGTAAATCAGCAGGTGCTGAATTAAGGAGTGTGTATAATACCCTTCATAAACTATTACACAAAGCTGTTTTTACTGTTTTTCAACACAAAAGCTTTCTATAGTTAGCATAGGCACACAGAATTAAGAGATGAGTCGTCCAGAGGAGGAAGACCTAGATAGATAACCTAAGGAAGGCCAGTCAAAACAAAAACAAACAAACAAAAAAAACTATTATGCTGCCTATTGTGGAAAGACACACTCTGCTGCGTAACCTATAATTTATTACTCTGGAGACCTAGTCCCTTGCCACCAGCAAGGAGTAGTATTTTCCATCCTGCTGTGAATTAAAGATTACAGCCATTGATTGTTTCAGAAATAATCAAACTACCATATTTCCCCATGTATAAGATACACCCTTTTTCGAAAAATTTGGGGTTTAAAAACTGGGTGCATCTTATACAGTGATTGTATGAACGCAAAAACAAGCGCGAAAAAAGCGGGAAATGCAAGTAAAAAAATCTACAACTACTGTATAAGACGCACCGTTTTTAGACCCCAAATTTTTCAAAAAAGGGCGCATCTTATACATGGGGACATATGGTATATTAGTGTGCCATTATATATTATATGATATTTGCAACTGAGTCATTTATTGGAATATACAATTTCATTGGTTTACATTTTTTTAATGAAGTTTATACTGGAATTGAAAATATAATACTCTGGGGAAAATAAGACAATTGTGAATTATGCTACACATACAATTTCACTAATTTGGAAAAGTGGAAGTGGGAAGGCCGTGTGACTTGATGAAGAATTGGACTCAGAGGCTGCTTTAAAGGACATGTAGATATAGACTGCTCCAAAAGAGACTCTCAGAAAGGTCCATCCAGGCTCTCCTTAAAGAGCATAGAAGGATCACTTAGCATCACATCGGAAGTGTCTACAATAAGATAATGCCGAAATGTTTGTTTTTTTTAAGCGCTTACAGAAAGTTTGCACTTTCATGCATAGCCTACCTCCTCTGTAATCTCAAACTCTCATATGTGTGTATTGCATATTTTGTCAAATTAATACAACTAATTCTGCTTTTTTCCCTCAATTATGGTGCATTTTAAATTCATGGTGATTTACTGTGATTACATAATGATTTTTATTTTATACTCATGATATGAGAGATAAAGCATCTAAGGTGCTTTGAAAAATGTGCCAAGTGTGTATTTTGGTTCCTTTTTTACATACCAGAAAAACAGGCATAGAGGGATCAAATACCTTGCTGAGGAAAAAATAGGGATTCAATAGCAATTGTAGATCAAAGATCTCTATCTCTTGATTCATATTCTAACTAAGTTTCCAACAACTAAGCCCACTCAAGAAGGTATTTTATAGGTATCTTTTATAGCTGAGGAATATAAAATAGATGAATGTATTTGCCCTTACCACTTTTTTAAAAGACAAAAGTAAACATTTAAATTTACATTACAATACAATGCATTTATTTAAAATTACAGGTGAATTCAACAGCATAGATATCGCTTGTTGAGAACAGTTTGTTTATCCTCTCAAGTTCTTGCATGGTATGGAGTGTTTCTGAGCCTGTTCCCTCTGTTTACAGCTACAGCCGTGTCCAGCGAACAGAACCCCGTTATTATAATCGCAGTGGTTGCAGTGGCAGGGACCATCATTCTGGTATTCATGGTCTTCGGCTTCATTATTGGAAGAAGGTAAAACACAAATTTCTTCTAACCTCCATCACAAGATGTATTGACTTTTCAGAATTATCAGCCCATTACTTATTGTTTAGTATTATTAGAATCGTAAATGCAAACGTTCTTTGTCTGATATGAAACATTAAAGGTCAATATTGTTATTCTCTGAAGGTCAAAATACAGTGCGAGCTTAATTATTGCCTGAAGTTTAAGAGGATGACTGTTGTAATTTCTATTGGATGAATTTATTCTTTAAGTTAATGGTTTGTAGAAGCCATTTAAAATCTGTTCTTGTTGTTGTTGTTTTTGTTTTCTAGAAGAAAACTATAAGCAAATATTTACTCATTGATAAATCTAAATGTACAAAGTATGTTCCTTCTACATTGTCTCACACAAGTACTTTATATTCTGTGCTCTTTTTAATCATATAATTGCTATAGTATTATTAAATGAATTTATAACTGTGGACAGGAAGTTTCTTTTCAATTTTGTTTATAGCGCTAACTAGCGTGTTTTGAAATAATTAAGGTAAAATAATTGTACTAAATTTTAAATATATAAAGTGAAATTATTTATTGTGTTTGACACAAATTTTATTTTTTTTCTAGGCACTGTGGTTATAGCAAAGCTGACCAAGAAGGAGATGAAGAGCTTTACTTTCATTGTAAGTGTTTGGCTTTTTTTAATTGCTATATACCCCAATTAATACAAAAACCTGGTTCTGTTAGTATTGGCATGAATAAATTCCTAATACATCATGCTTGAAATTATATAATGAACTCAAAGTATTGCTTTAGAGCAATTGACAATATATTTAGAATGAAAGTCATATGATAACAAATTTCAAAAAAATAAAATATATTCTGAAATGTAACCTCATAAGGGATTTTAATATAACTGCAGGATATTATGGTGCTTTTAGGTCACAATTTTTCCTTTTGCGAACTTTGCCCAAATGTTTCATATGATTCTAACAATAACCTGTTAAACGTTGCATGGCCCATGTTCTAGCTAAGGAATTCATTTTGAATTAGAAGGATAGGCCCTTTTTTTCTGCCCAGTGAGTGATACTGCTTTGAAAGGCTAAGCTAAGGAGCCTCTTTCTTTACATTGTCTATGCATTGCCTATCACTGATAGATATTTTATCAGACATAAAAAGTATAATAATAGGATTTAATCCTCCAGTGTTTTGCTGTGGATTTGGGTTGCCTGATTCTTAAAAGTTCATTTTAGAAATCATAGAGGAGAGTTTAGGTAACCAAAGAAAATAGATGTCCATTTACATTAATCTTGTTCTTGTTCAACGTCAATGGCAAGTGAAAAAAATGAAAGACGTAAGTAATGCTGTGACTTGGTGCATCCAGAGTAAAAATCCAATAAACAATTTTAGTTCTGATAATTAATGTTGTTCTTATCCAAGCCCATTATTCCTATTTTTAATCCTTGAAAATGTTAAGAACAATTTTATTTATTTATTCCCTTAGTAGCTATAATAGTTACCAATTTTTTATGGATAGCTAAATTTCCTAATTGGCACAAGAATTACACCTATTATTGTGTGATTTCTCAAATTATTATGACAATATCTTAAGATAATATATTGTCATACATTTAGGACCCATCCAAAAGTCACAAGAGTATATAAGCATGAATCAAGAAAATGTGTTCTTTAAAGACACAATTTATGAATGCTGTTGTTATCATTCCTGAGTTTTTTCAATGTGTTTTTATTTGTTGAACCAACAATTACCTTGACTTTAGTTTTCAAAAGAGAAGTGACTTTAGATAATACATATCCAAATTGATTATAAAACTCTGTAGCATTCCAACCACTAAGTAAAAGGTGTGGCCGGAAATGGCTTCATCATGAAGTCAAGCTTCAGGGCCCTCACTTTCACAGACCCCTTTTAAGGCCCTGGGAGAGCCCTAGCAATTCTACATATAGAAACTTTATTTTTTCTCCTTAAAGAGGGTATCCCAAATTGTAGAAGGTTCAAGTTTCATGAAACTTATATCTCCCTCTGATTATGACTAAGTTCCTGTGATTCAGCTGCCTCCCCTCTGGGATTATTTGAGCATGTTATTAATGCTCCCAATGTTGGTGCTTCCTTTGCTAATCCAGTAGTGATTTATCTGTGACGAGCCTCAGTGATGAGAGTGTCACAGGCAGTTTATAGCAGAGGATGGACAGAAAAAGCGGAGGTTACTTTTTTATCTCTTTCATGCTATGAGAGAAAATTTTTAACATTTCCCCAGACAGGAAGAAGAGGATCAAAACTTGAATGCTTAAATTTATATATCTAGTTGAAAATGTATAGAGAAGAATAACATAAGACTATAGTTCCTGAAATCCCTGATTCCATCCCTATGTGAATAATTTGATGGCAGAATCATTTAATATTGCCTTAATCAGTATGTCACTTTGCTTTCTTTTATTGGGTATACTTAAACATCCCAAAATGATCAAATACATTTTAGTGTATTTGGTTTTAGCTTGCAGGTTAATTGACAAGGTAAATTGAAACATGGCTTCTCTAAAACGTGTGTAGCCTTACACTTAATTGTCATCCCTCAATTTTACTATTTTGATGCCATTTGCTGTTTTTACATTTGACATCCACTTTATAATTTGAAAAAGTAGAGCTGCATGTTTTACTTTCTAACATAGACAAGATCAGCTTAATAAATATGAACAGTCTTCATCCCTAGAGCAAAATATCAATTGTGGTTTTAGGATATTTAACATTCATGAGAAATGTAAATGAACTACTAAAACACAAAAAAAGTCTCACACTTTTAAATTGAGATAAGCAACAACCAGAATATTCAGAAATTATGTCAATGTTTTTTTCTTAGTTTAAAACATCCATTTTTAAATGAATAATGAAAAAAAAAGTGCACTTAACATGTCCTGTTCTAGTAAATCCTTGATATTTTTGAATCACCCATTTTACAAGTTATGTTTTCTTATCATTCGATGAGAACTAGGCATCTTATTTGATTTTATGACTGTATCTAAAATATGTAAAACACAACACTATGGTCACCAGCTATTTACAAGTTGGTGTCCTTTTATTCCTTTAGTAAACAGACAATTTTCTTAGGTGCTAAGACACCAGATTGAATTTGTACAGAAACATGAAAGCAACCATTTAACTAGCTTTTAGAGCACTGAATTTAGTAGAATATCCAATCATTTGTATCAGGCACCCTCAACTCTCCACTGCCCCAAGTGCTACATTTAAAGATATAAACACAATGGAGGAGTTTAGTGAAGCAATTCCAATTTACATTTTGTTTCCTCCTACCATTTCTTCTAACGATGTCTTTGAATTGAAGCTGGGCAGTATTTCATGTTTTTATGCCAAAATTGCCCTGGCCTGTCAAAATGTTTTATGACAGCTTGAATAAAGAACCATCAGAGATGCCATTTGAGATGCAGAAGGTTACCTCCACTCTAGCTCCCTTATCACAAAAAAAAAAAAAAAAGGCAAAAAACAATGAAAGAAAGAGCATAAAAAGGGAGAAGATGGCTCATTCTCCATCTGCCTGCCAATCTAGGAGGTTAACCTATTGTTTTCTTCCCTTCTCTCTTTTTCTCTTTCCCCCCTCTTCCCTCTACTCCTTCTTCTCTCTTTTCTCTTTCTATCGCCTCTCTCTTTTCTTCTTGTGTTTTTTTTTCATGTTCAGCTTTAGTAACAAATGAGCATCTGTCAGTTTTATAAACTGCAACAATAATTGTTTAAGACAATCAATTTTGGATAAACAACTACAGCAGAATAAATCAAGATTTTTAAATCCCATTTTCCTTTATACATTCTGCTTCTTTTTGTTTGTTATGTGTTTATTTTTGAAATATAATTTTAATTTAATGTGATGGCATAAGCACAGTTAGGCTGCAGTGTAATTCATAAAGAAATATATTGTTCTCCAAATAGTAAGATTTAATGAAAAGATTGTTCAGTGGCTTTGTTAAAAACAATAAAGTTTTTTTGAGGATATAGTGTAATTCTTTTCATTGCATTAATATAACCAAATATATGCCTATCTATCTTATCTTTGTCTTCAACCAAATGATTATATTTGGAATACATTATTGTAACTGGATTTGATTTAAAATTCTCGTAGCATTATCTGTTACCTGCATGCTTCTGGGTGCATTTTAAGAAGATTTTAACTTTTGCAACTTATAAGATGATTCTATGTTGTTTAAATTTTGACTACCTTTTCTGAGGCATATTGGCTACCTCCTTCCAGAGCCTTATAATTGAAAGTTCATATAAACCATTCTTCTTTCAAATTGCTGTCATACATGGTTAGCAGATGCCAGGAATATTGTAAATTTTCTAACTTTAAACTTTGTACATCTGGCCTCTATTGCCCCTCAAGGTAAAAATGAAACTGTGTCTTTAATAGATTTCTCTCTGAGTCTGTGATAGCGGCCCTCACATCTTGTATTAATTTTATGTATGTGTCAACAGTGGTTGGTCTTTAAAGAAATAAATCAAAAGAACAAGTAAGATGTCTAAATGTTTTTAATATCGCTGTTAGTGTAGTAGGCTACCTGTATATGAAATGTCTTCTTTTCCCAGTGTATTAATTTGATGGATTGACTGACTGATAGATTTACAAATGTGTTTCCAAGTCCATTACAAACCTCACTATGGCTTGAACTATGCCAAGATAGCAGTGAATTTAATTAAACCTCCAGTCTGATAAGCCATGTCAGAGAATTTTGGTGATGTCTTCTGTTGATTTATTGGAAAAGCAATTCAGTTAGTAACCTATGAGCTGGATCCTATGTTACCTATAGAAGCTTGCAGATAATACCTATACGCCCGCAGACTGAAGTAGTCTGTTAAAACTGCTGTGAATCAGGTGATGTGGAAGCAAGTTCACTGTTCCAAGGAGCACTCTGCATAATGAAATTCCTGGGCTGACTGCACAATAAGTGCTTTGCTTCATCACAGTCATGCTTTCTTACATCATTACAGTTAAATTTCCAGGCACCAAAACCTACATTGACCCTGAAACCTATGAGGACCCAAATAGAGCTGTCCATCAATTCGCCAAGGAGCTAGATGCCTCTTGTATTAAAATTGAGCGTGTGATTGGTGCAGGTAAGGCTGCTGTAGCTTCCTTGTTCAGCTGTTCCATTTAGCCAAGATCGAAAGTCATACATCATTATGACAGGCACATAATTATACCTCGAGTATAGAACTTTTGCATTTACCTGAACTGTTGGAAGCAATGAGGCTGTACTTGTTTATGAAATCTTAAGAAAAAAAGTGAAAAAGAATCATGTGGCACAGAGAATCTGTATATCTTTTGGCTTCTGCTGGGTTTTTAAGATTCTGTTCTTCTGTAAGCTATTAAGTTCTGGCCTATTGCTCAAGAAATGACTTAGTACTTTAAAAAATTAGAATGTTCCTGAATTTTTATGGAATACAATTCCTCTTACTTGACTTATCATCTTCTTGCTAAGCTTTCTTTTTTTATATATTTTTTCTTATATGTGCAGGTATTAGCATTGTACTATTTAATTTCATATAGAAAGTTAATATGTATGAATTACTTAAAAAGAATATTAGTTCCTATATATGCAATGTATTTCCATAATAATTTTACATTTTGGGGTCCAAGTCCCTTTAATCTAGCAGTCATATGAATTCCCGGCTTTTAAATCTTTAAGAAACATTTGCTCCTTAACCTGTAAAAGCAATAGAAATGTTTAGAATTTGCTTATGTGCCCTTATGCTTACTAGACAGTGTACATTATACAGCTTACTTCCAATCGAAATTTTGTTTCTGAAAGAGATTTTGTTAATCCAGTTAAAACACAGTTAGCTTGTGTAACAATTTAGAAAAGCTTTAAAGCACTTTTAAAGAATTATTTGCATTTGTTTTGAAAGAAGAAATATTTCTGAAATTAAAATTCACCTTCCGGTTTTGTTACTTCAGGAGAGTTTGGAGAAGTCTGCAGTGGTCGTTTGAAACTTCCAGGGAAAAGAGATGTCGCAGTGGCCATCAAAACTCTGAAAGTTGGTTACACGGAAAAACAGAGGAGAGACTTTTTATGTGAAGCAAGCATCATGGGGCAGTTTGACCACCCAAATGTCGTCCATTTGGAAGGGGTTGTTACAAGAGGTAGGTATTAATTATATCTTTAATTTATCAAGTGGATTGTCAGAAATTAGTGTTACTTCCTGCATAATAAAAAAACAAATTATGAACATATTGCATATTCTAAATGAATGTGGGTTTTTTTTGCCCCTTGGTATGAACTGTCTAAATAATTCTTCTTTTGTGTCACCACCTCAGGAAAAAAAAAAATCAAAATAAGGGTGTGAATTAAAGAATAAATCAGATAGATAGAGTGACTGATATTTTCACATAGCTTCAAAAGCCATAAAAGTGATACAGTTAAGTATTTACATTTTATATTAAGTGTTATTTTCTCTGAGATTTGTTCACAAAGGAGGAGTCAGAAGAACACACTGACTTTTAGTTTAATTTTATGAATAGTAACCATGTTCCAAACAGACATTTAATGACTCTTTGACCTTAGCAGCCGCACTAGAACTGTTCAAAACATTCAGAGGCCACCCATTTAGTCTTTAAAAAGAGCATGCATTTTATCTCGGATGAGAAAGGGAATAAGTTTTCAGTTGAGGCTGCGGTTTCTTAAGCAACACTTATTTTTTTACATTCATGTTTTGTTTTGTTTTTTAATTTTAGGGAAACCAGTCATGATTGTAATAGAATTCATGGAAAATGGAGCTCTAGATGCTTTTCTCAGGGTAAGTAACAAAATTATTCTCCCATTCTAAATATACTATACATGTCCAAAATAATTTTCTTAACTTTTTTTGGAGTGTGAAATGTGAACTTTATAAACTTTAACAAGTCAGAATACTTATTGTCTTTGAAAACCAGATTAAAATTCAGAGGCCTGTAATGCACAGCATAAGTAATAGAGTCAATAATATTGTAATAACTATGCATGGCGACAGGTAGTTACTAGACTTACTGTGGTGATCACTTTGTAAGGTATACAAATGTTTTAACACTACGTTGTACACCTGAAGTTAATACTACATGCTAGCTATAATTTAAAAAAATTTAAAATAAATTTAAAAAGTAGTATAGGTCAAATAAAACATATCAAAACTTTTATAAACAGTAAAGTTCTGCTGAAACGTTAAAAAAATTCAAAGGCAAGGAATTGATTGAACTAGAATCTTTTTGATCGTTTAAGTAATGAGATGTAGTTAAAAATATAGTTTCCATTAATATGTTATCTCAAGTACAGAGGATACCTGAAGCCCTGTAATATGAATACAAGTTGTAGAGTAGCATTTTATTTTTCCTGTACAATTATAAATGAAATACAGGCAATACAGAGAATACTAAAAAGTGGGATAACCACTGAATGTTGTTGTGATCCCAGTTCTGCTCTGTGGAACCATTTCTTTTATATTGTTATGTGAACACCAAGCATAAAATGTAGAATGATTAACATTTTTTAGATTAATGGTTTGTGATTAGTTTTGTGAATGGTAAGTTCTAAATGCATAAACATATATTTTTATTCTCAGAGACTTTTCATCTAAGAATATGAACACGTTAACAGTGTTTTAAATCACAAAGAGAAAATAATCTAAAGAATAAGAGGACATACATGATCTATCTAGAATGATACATTCAGCCCAGATTTATAAGCAATTAGAGGCTCTGGAGAAATTCGTATTGCTGTATCTTTTTGATGTGCATAACTATCAGCTCTCTGGAAGAAAGCAACACCCAGCAAATTCATCTACTTAAGCCAGTGTCCTAATGCACCATGTTTATAATTCAGTTGGAGAAATCTGTGGGTTAAAAATTCATTAGAATTATATGGTGACCAGTCCAGTTGCAAAGAGGTTTCAATCCCCTTTGCTAGTACGTCTATTTTAGAGAATCTTTGTTGCAAGTAATGTTCCTACCAATAGCTGAAGGAAAAATATAAAATGAAAACAAAGTCAGCCAATATAACCTTTTCTACTTTTTAGTTTCTCTTTATCTCTAATCAAAAAGTTCTCCCCGTTTTTTTACCATTTGGAGAAAAAAATATTAATATATGTGTCTTCACCCCTTTATATATTTTTAGATTATTTGTATAATTTTTTTAGCAAATGAGGAAAACACTTAG
Source organism: Hipposideros armiger (assembly GCF_001890085.2). Lineage (NCBI taxonomy): Eukaryota > Metazoa > Chordata > Mammalia > Chiroptera > Hipposideridae > Hipposideros > Hipposideros armiger. The sequence continues at coordinate 1,334,610 of NW_017731737.1, read as the reverse complement.
CTGTCAGGGATGTTATTTTTGGATATTCTGTTCCCTAAATTTGACCAAAATATTAGCATATACCTTTGGATTTGCATAATCTGAAAATATTATTAATTAATATTAATAACATACCAATATAAATGATTACCAAAACTCTATTTTATATTATTTGACTATCAGTTAAATCAGCACCTGCTATGTTTTTCACAAATGTTTTTATTGTAAAGAAAATTAATTAATAATTCCTATTATACAGTAGCAAATGACTAGTGTGCAGACATTTTTCATGGAGACTTTTTCCCCTTTCATAGTGCTGGTAACGACTTTTATTTTTTCTTCCTATAGAAACATGATGGGCAATTTACAGTCATTCAGTTAGTGGGAATGCTGAGAGGAATTGCTGCTGGAATGAGATATTTGGCCGATATGGGATATGTTCACAGGGACCTCGCAGCTCGCAATATTCTTGTCAACAGCAATCTTGTTTGTAAAGTGTCAGATTTTGGCCTTTCCCGGGTTATAGAAGATGATCCAGAAGCTGTCTATACAACAACTGTAAGAGAAAGTCTATTACTGCATCTCTTCATAGTCCTGAGATTTTCCTACCAAGAATGCAGGGCTCAGTAATACAAAGCCAACAGGGAAAGAGAGGCAAATTAATCTTAGCTTTTTGTTGTTACTGTCTTTTTTTTTTTTTTGGAAGAATCATTGTTGCTTTTACAATGTACATATAGGATAAGAAGAAAAATGATAAGAATAGCAAGATGCTTATCTTCTATTGGGATAGTCATATAAATAATATACATAGTCAACATCTGATTGCTAGCACTCATAAATGTAGCAGAAAAATATAACCCTGTTTTAAATAATGATTTTAAAAGAAGATTTACTATGCTAAGTCTAATCATAATTTTTGTGAGGTTACACTAAAGGAAAATATATGAGGGTTTACTTAAATACCCCGTATTTCATTCCGATTTAGTAGTTATTTTGCCTAATTTGTCATTGTCTTTTTGTTTTTCACCCTGTTTCTGGTTTTTTGTTGTTGTTTATTTTGTTCTTTAGACTCCAGTTGTCATTGTCTTTTGACTAGACTCTTGCCCTAAGACCATATAAGGTCCATTAAATTGATTTGCCTTAACAATGAAACCTTGTGATGATTTTAAAAAACAGATTAGTAACTTTAAATAAACTTAGGGAGATTTAAGATGAATAGGCCCAGTACTGTTGAATTGCTAACAAAATATACCAATGTTTAATGATAGCTTTATGGTTCTGCTCTAAATTATTTATAAGCTATTATACATCTTTAAAATGTCAATTTCTTTTTATAACAGGGTGGGAAAATTCCAGTAAGGTGGACAGCGCCTGAAGCCATCCAGTACCGGAAATTCACATCAGCCAGTGATGTATGGAGCTATGGAATAGTCATGTGGGAAGTTATGTCTTATGGAGAAAGACCTTATTGGGACATGTCAAATCAAGATGTAGGTGTTACACTATTTAAACAAAAAGGATTTAATACATTAATATTCATTATTATTGGAACATGTAGGTAATGGCTTACGAGAAGAAACTTCTGTAGAATTATGAAAAATATGGCTGAGTTTTCACAATTATTACCAAAAATTACCATAATAATTACCATAAATTAGGGGTTCAATTAGTTTAATTTTGGTTTCATTTTGAAAAATTGCTTTTTTTAAAAATTTAAATTCTCTGGATATAATAGAAACAAACAAAGGATATTTCCTCCTTAAAAAAGTAATGATGCTGTGCTCGCACAGCTATAGTGGGAGAGTCACATGAGTAAAAGAATCATTTGTGGAGAGGAAGGGAAGGAAGGTTGTGGTTGTGTTTTATTTGGTCTTGGAAGCGTATTTTTCTTTTTCTTTAATGTTCTGAGAAAATGTGTTTAAATTATCTATTGTGTATTGATTTAATTAAATTTTAATTTCATGACACAATCCAGATTTAGTGATCAATATTAGTAAGTGTTTCATAATGATATTTTAGACTGTAATCACAGTGGAAGTATTTTTGGAAATTCCTAAAAAAAAATAGTCCTCAGTAAATGTGTATCCTCTTACATGCTAAGATGTAAAATATACTACTATTCTTTGACAGAGGAAGCTAATGGCAGTTCTTGGGGTTTACATCTCACACCAAGAGACCATTTATAAAACAAGATAGGAAAAGTGAAAGTGAATTTTTGCTTCTATGAGGTTGAATTTTATAAAGTTGACATTTTTGTAGGTCAGGAACTTTCAAATACTGGCAGATTCATATAGTTCAACTTATTGACAATGTGAGTGAAATTTAGATAAAAGTAGAGCAAGTGTAAATCTAGAAAGGTAGCCTGGATTTGAACTAGATATCTGGAGAAGACCTTGGTTCATAGCTGATGAGAGAATTCACTAAGAAAGTTCAGAAGCAAAAGCTTAGCAAGGTGTACAGGGCCCAACCAAATAGACTCACTTTCCTGTGTTACATTGGTAGTGATTCAAAATGAAGATTAGGTTGGAACAAATTGATGAAAGGCTTTTTTGAAGGAGTCTGAAAGTGTTACAAATACATATTCGTCAAGAGTAGAGTAAAAAATAAGTGGTGCTTGAGGAAAGCCTGTATTGCCATTTAGGAGAAGGATGTTTCTAGCAAACTAGATCAGTCAGTTCTATAAACATGCACAGCAAGAGAAGCTGACTAAAGTTAAAATTTTCTTATTTTTCAAAAAGAGATCATGAACATTGTTACATTAAATCAGCATCTTTGTTTTTGAATTTAGAATTTTCGATATAGAGTTCCAATGGTTCTTAAAATCGATCAATAGTTATTTTTAGACAACCAAAGTCAGGTCAGTCAGATGGTTGGTACAGTTATTTTCAGTACATTTTCCTACAAACTTCTTCCTTAACTAAAAAGTCCACAGCCTGAAAAGGGAATGCTTTTAAATCATTTAAATCTTTTGGTATTTTTAATTGAGCAATGACATGAAACTTTTTTATTTGTTGCTTTGGTATTTCTTTTTGTTTTCAAAGATAAAAGTCTAAATGATGAGTCTGTTTGGCAAAGGCAAAGTTGTTAATATTTGACAGGTCTCAGTGTCAAAGATTTCATGGGCTGTCAAAATGAGGGCAAACAAATCCTTGGGGCAGAGAAAAAGAAATATTTACATTCCCCAGACACTCTATAGAGTTTCATTTCTTTTGACACCTTCCTTCTGTACTAGATTCAAACATAAAGGGAATGACAGGAATATAAGATGACTGAAATTCAAAGTTCACTTAACTTCTAAAAACAAATAATAGAAATAGTTAAGAAGAAAAAAATAAATATCTTCAAATGTAATTTTTTAAATTCCCTAAGTATCATTCTTTATTTTTCTTGAAAATGAAATATCACAAATATATAATTAGTATATCAAGAATTAATAAACATTTTTATTGATCGAATGAAATTATGTCAACAGTGAAGTTTAGTTCTGACCTAGAACATTTAGGACCTTTTTTCTTTTTAATTTTGAAGGTCTGCATTATTAAATTTAGGTACAAGTTTTTATGGTAGTAAGAGATTACCGATGCAGTTCAGTTTTTATAGTGAAATTGATATTAATATTCCTCTTGTAGCATAATATTCATTATTTTATACTTGTTGAATTGTGCTATTTGAGCAATCATATGTTTAATTTTCAATATGCAAATGGTGAAAAACCTAGTTATTTAAAATAACATTATTCTGGTAGAAAATTCCCTTGATAAAAGCTTTTTTTTTACCTTGGAGTCTCTGGGTAGGAGTTCACGGAGAGATTTGATCTCTGAAACTTCCGATGCATATGGAAATCCTGTGTATATGTGACTATCTTGTGTTTTTCTGAAAAGTTTGCTTTCATCAGATCTTCAGAGATATTAATTTTTTAAAACTATTCTAGATTGATTTCTTAAGTGAATGAATTCACTTGATAGTGTTTGAATTTACTTGTTAGGAATTTTAGAAAGCCTTCAAATTTTAAATGCCTTGGATTTTAAAAGACTTAAAAAGATGCAATGAAAATAGCAGTAAATTGATGGTTATGTTTAGAAGCAAGTTCACAAAATTCCAGGCTGCCTGCTGAATAAATGGAGGTTTCTGTGATCACTCTGAAGAAATAGAAAAAGGGTATTATAGAAGTCAGTGAGGTAGATAGTTGCCAGGAAGCTTTCGTTGCACTCTAGACAGGGCAGTGAGCAAGAAAACCTTGGGAAAAGGTAATATGCATATGTATGATTATACCCACACCCAAATAGATTGCTCTTAACACTTGAATGAATGCTCATTGAATTTTCCTGTACTTATAACTTTCTAGAATTTTCACGGCAGGGGAAACAGAATCTAGCATTAAAATCAAGGGTGAGCTTTCCAAATAAATTTTGAATTTTCATTCCCTTAAAAATCTACAGATATTTAGCCCTTTCCATAATGGCCTTTCAAAAAACATTTTTGTATACGTAAAATGCAGCAAATATAATAAACATGAGAGAAATTGAAAATACTCGTATTTGGCATTCACAACAGCTCTTTTAATTTAATTTATCTTAATTAGTTCAAATAAAATTTTTACTCCCAAATTTTGAAATTCTTCATTGTATAGATTGTTTTTTCTGTGTATAATACTCAACAAAGTTATTTCTTCTTATTTTAAATTAAGCCAATAGTTAATTTTACTAGTAGGTAGTCATATAATAATAAAAAAAAAATTACACTTCCATACAGCTATGGGACTAAAGATAAATTCTTAAAGCAGTCCATTAAAACACATTTAAGAGCTTTCAAAATGTAATAGCTGTAAATAAATTTATTTTCAGCTAAATTGTGAGCTCTCATTTTTCTTTTACAAATCACCACGAATTTATATCTTTGTATTTTTTTTATTATTAAGATAGAAACAAAATTGTAATTTTTTTGGTAAAACTTTGCCATAACCCCATAAGTAGGGTCCAAAATATTTAATTGTATGAAATGTGGGTCATGTTATATGAGGTTAATGAAATGAAAATGGGCATGAGCAGAGAAGAGAAGCCAATCATGTTATAGCCCAGTGAGTTATTACAGACTCATTATCATAGGGTCATTTTGTGTTCTCTTTTCTCTTAATTACAATGGTCTTACTATAATAATACTGAAACATTTGTGCACAAACAACTTTCATTTTTATTTCTAGGTGGTTTTTTCATAGTATATACCAAAGAAGTGTTCCCTGTTGTATCCCAGTGTTTTGTTTTTTGTTTTTTTATTAAGTGTTTACCCTAGTCACTCCCTGTTTCTCTGGAAACTACCTAGACTTAAAAACTTCTTATGAATGTGTTTTCTTTTTCCTTTGACTTTCATTATAATACTAAGATATATCTGGACAGGCAAAACCTAGATGTTTCTGGTAATTTCACAAAAATATGTTTTAAATTAATTCCATGAGTATATAATGTTCTAAGAAGTGTAGGTTCAGACATCTTACTTGTGTGCCTTGTTTCCAAGAATGTATAACAATTTGCAGAAAGTACTTGTTATTTTCTCAATTGGAAATCTAATGTAGCTAACCAAATTAAAAACTGCAGAACCTCTAGGTTCAGCCTGTGCCCGCACCATCCCTACTCACTGGTTTATCATCAAAGGGTATGTATACCTTGGATTCTGCCCAGCTGCTCTGTGGAGGCCAAAGGTTCCCAGCAAGTATTTCTAGTGTTCCTATAGCTGGGGGCATGGTACTTAATGGGAACTTCAGGGTGCCAAAATCGATTCCTAATCCAGAGCATTTCTTATTTCAAATGTTATGTATTGCTGCTTTCCTTTTAAAAATGTTTAAACCACTCTATCTTTAAGAGCTAGAAGTTTCATTTGTACTGTGATAAATGTTGTTTCTCCTCTATAATAATAGGAATCATAAATTCGTCTAATGTAGTAAGACAACTACACAGGTTTATTAGCCCTTTTATTCCTGTAAGAGTCATTGAATGGTTCTATCCTATGTTCGTTGGCACAAAGACTTAAGACTATGTCGTGTTCAAAACTTAAGAATCCTATGGGAGAACTGTTGAAGAGTATTATATCAAGAGGATCATGATAAGATTTAGCTTTACATTTTAAAAGATTATTTAGAAGGAAAGGAAAAAGGAAACCTCACTCTACCTGCATGCATTGTCCCTTTCGGGATATCAGCAGACAAACTACAAGTAGGGAAATGGGTTAGGAAGTGATGGAAATTAACAAGATCTGCACTAATGTTATGAGGATGAGAATGGAGTCCTGTCAAATCAGAAAGACACTGCATATGTGCAAATACAAACAACCTCAAATATAAGGAAAGCTGTCCCTTTCCCTATGTAAAAATGCCTCCTGATTGTTTATTATTTGGTCCTTTTGACTATGTAAAGTTTTAGAATTTTTTAATTTACTCATTCACAACTTGAGCCACTGTTTAAATAACTTACTTTCCCCCCCCCAAAAAAATACATTCTTTCTACTTTTACCTAAGCTGTTTAGCATATAGCACTTTTAAATCCAAGTATGGTTGCTGTCACTGGAATGTTATACAATGCCACATGAAATCCTTCCCATTTAAATGTTTGTTTTGTTTAATTCCTCCTATAGTTATATATCTTTGATCTTTGCAGAGTTACCATTTGTGTATGTTTGCTTGTGTGATGCATAGCTTTTGAAAGGGATATTTTAGAGGAATATTTACAAGATATCCAATGTTTGTAGTTACTGGATCATAATCAGGGAAATTTTAAAATTCTATCATGAACTTCATTAGCATTCAATACAACACTGATTAAGGTCACTTAAGTCTAAGGTGTTTTTTTTTTTTTCCATTATTGTTGCTCAAAATAAAACACTTAAGGAAACACCCATAGTATGAGACTTTATAAAAACTTAGCTATGAGATAATGACTCCATCACTGCTGGACTATTATAGATATGAGTATACATATGTATCACATATACAAATGCAGAGGGTGCCAAAGAAATGTATACACATTTTAAGAAAGGAAAAAAACTGTTAAAAATGCAATACTCAATATATACCGTATACAAGTCACGTTTGACTTCTGCAATTACAAGAGGTGCTCAAAGTGGTTACCATCAGCGTCCAGACACTTCTGATTACAGCGAACTACTGCTTGAGCAACATTGACCAAAGAGTCCACTTTTATACATGTCTTTGGCAACCCTGGTATATATGGAAAAATCCTTCTCCTAGTTTTTGAGCATAAATAGCGTTTAAGAAGTAGCATCATCAGAAATCAGTGACTAACTGGCTGTGCACATAAGCATGTAAGAGAAAGAGCCTAGAGCTGTTCTCATTTCAGCTTTTTGGCTGGGATTCCTGCAAGGGCCATTGATTGAATTAGAGAAAAGTTGAGGTTGAAGATAGTAAATCCAATTTTAAATAGAGTATAAGATGCCTATAGAGAATCCAGATGAAAATGTTTAGTAAACTAATAAATAGGACGTAATGCTCAGGGCAGAATTTGGGCTGAGGATTTTATACTTGTTATACTTTTCAAAAATTAGTATAATTAAATTAATGTACTTTTTAAACTTTATCATTTTGCATATATAGATTTTTCTTAAGTTAAAGTAGACTCCTTTTTTTTTATAAAAGGATTTTCTCTAAAAATTGTTGATGCCAGCTACTTTATTCATTCCATCCCACAACCTTTTACATTTTAATGGGGTATTCCTGAATGTCAACAAGCATTTTTAGGGTATGTTTCCCTACAAATATTAAGTTTATCAACATTTCTCAAAGTCAGTTTATTGTCTGCCTACTTTTGGCCTTATACTCTTCAAAAACTCAAGGTTCCCTCTTTTTTTTTTTTATTAGAGTCATTTTTTCTTACATGTCTTCTGTATTATGGTAGTTGCAAAGGATTTGTTAATTCCCCTTGAATATTGTAATGTTTTACAAGTCCTTATTTGAATTGTTTGCCTTCCTATTATTGTCTTTGTGCTGCTCAGATTTGTAACAAGTTCTGATTTTTAAGATGTATTTTTTCTTTCCGTATAAATAAAAATAAGTCCAAATAAGTAACTCTTAGACTTTCTGATTGCCGAGTACAAATATTTATGGAGGACTATTTCTCATTAACATTCAAACCCTGATATAAATAGCATCTCAGGCTGTTATTAGTGTAAATAGGCAGTAGTAATATGCTGATAAAAGTTTAACAACCAGCACTCTGCGTGGGAAAGCTCTGATGTGTAACCTTTCCCAATCTCCTAGTATAACTCTTCTCCCCGACTACTCCCCCAAGGCTGATTTCAATCTGCCAGTGTGAGGTCACTAAACTTGGCATTACAAAATGATTCCATCAGCTTCATCAACCAGGACAAACTGGCTCCAACACACCCTGTATCTGATAACACTGTATACTTTATAAGCATAACAGCTTCATATTATTGAAAATCATAGTGTGCTTGGTCATGTTTTCTGTCATAGGGCACGCACATATTTTGATACTTTGTTTAAAAGTGTTTTTTGAACTCTGCAAAAAGGGAAACTTTCGGGGACTCAATTCTTAGTAACTCAGAACTTCCTCTTACAACTTCAAGAATTCATAAATTTGTAGACTAAAACGTACATGCACAGCTATATATAAGTAAAACAGTTCCATAACATATTCCCTTTTGAAAACCTCTGGGATGATATTAAAATGTTTTCCATCTTTGCACTCTGAGTGAACTTAATTGCTTCTCCCTATTGCTGAGTTCACTAAGAAATGTCATCATTTCCTGCACTTCATCCACTCCTGAATAACAAGCTTAATATCCATGGATGTTTTTAGAAAAAAAACAAAAACAAAAAAGTAAGTCTTTTGCAAAGCAGTGTGCTTTACTTTTATCAGAATAAACCCACTTTGCCTACTGTGCAACTCATTTAATTATAATTGAATCTCAGTCAGTAATATTTTTAATGTCCTTTTGGCTATTAGGTTATAAAAGCAATAGAAGAAGGTTATCGTTTACCGGCACCCATGGACTGCCCGGCTGGTCTCCACCAGCTGATGCTGGATTGTTGGCAAAAGGAACGTGCTGAGAGGCCAAAGTTTGAACAGATAGTTGGAATTCTAGACAAAATGATTCGAAACCCAAATAGTCTGAAAACACCTTTGGGAACTTGTAGTAGGTAAGAAACACCTAAGGGAATGGAATCTGGGAGAAGTTCAAATATCCACATGAACCGTTTATCTTCTCAGTCCTACCCCAATGCCAAATTGACATTTGTGTTACATTGTAAATCCATATTAGATATATTGTGTTCACAGAAGTTTTTATTTTTTCTTCTTTTCAGATGGCTTACCTTAATTGAATTAGTGTTTAACGAGACCTATTATCATTGCTTTTTTTTTTTTCTGAAAAGTTATGATGCATATCATTTAGAAGGCTTTCTAAACTGGAATTTTGTGATTAGGTGGCATTACACATTTTTAAACTGTTATTATATGGTTTTCTTGTTACTATTGCCCTTGTTTTTGCATATTATCTATTTTATTGTTTTGCTGTGAGTTATTTAGTGAAATGGTTCTGTGAAGTTCATGTTTATAAAAGTAATTAAATATGTGATTAAAGAAGTATACCTATTAAAAAGAGCCCAAAACACTACATTCATTCTTTGTACTTTGCTTGCTCCATCGTAATGCATGTTAGCAGTTATTAATCTTCAGCTGTCAGGTAAACTTGATGTCCTGGTCTGTACTGGTAATCAGGCCCTTGTGCAGACATATGAACTCACAGGTGTTCACCCAGGTACCATCAGTACGGTGGGTACATAACATTCTCAAGAGCACTCTCATAGTCCAGACCAGTTAGTCCACAGCCAAACATGCTTCCTTTACTCCCAGCTACTTTTAGAGAAATAAATGAGCAGATATTTACTGATTACAAATACTGTCGGCTGTACTTGTAAAAATACATGGGCGTCGCAATCTGGTGGTCATCAAATCTACATAATGTCAATTTTGGAGTCCTTAGCTCTTGGACAACCTTTACGCATTAGGAAATTTTATTAGCATATTTGTTTACTGGTTATCACATCAATTAAAATATGTGATTTTATTCTCTGGACCCTTATTTTTGGGTGAGGCAAGACACTCTTTCTTTAGTAGTTCATGAAAACATTTGCTTTTCTATTTCATTCTTGTCTAGGCCAATAAGCCCTCTGTTGGATCAAAACACGCCTGACTTCACTACCTTTTGTTCTGTTGGAGAATGGCTACAAGCTATCAAGATGGAAAGATATAAGGATAACTTCACAGCAGCTGGCTACAACTCCCTCGAATCAGTAGCCAGAATGACTATTGAGTAAGCTTAAACTTTTACATTATATTTAAGAATTTATTAGGCACAATCCAAGCTTTATACATTTCCATATGAACCACAAAACCAGGGGAAAGCATCTCTTTAATAAGTGCCTACTTATTATTGTTGGAGACGTATGAACTCACAGTGAGACTTCCTTTTTCATGAACCACTGTATCATTTAGGTTCTTCTTCACTGGGGAAACTTTCTTCATTTCAAAGGAGGAATTTTTTCCCCATGTTTGTATCAGACATTAAAAATCTCAACGTTTCAAACCCAATACCAAAATACAATATGACGTTCAATATGATTACTTTCTGAGGAGGTCAAAGGAAACTTAATTCAATTCACTGTAACTAAGAGTTTAGTTTAACTCACTTTTTGGAGTGTATATGATTGATTGAGTCAAGTTTTTTTTTTTTTTTTTCCTTTTTAACCTTGAGAAGCACCTGATAAAACAACCTTTGAAATTGCTGTGAACTGGAATTTAAAAAGAACTAAATTTTCCTTTGTGGCTCCATCACTGATTATGTGGTCTTAGGAGATCCATTTACTATATCTATGAACTTCAGTTTCCTCAGCCGCAGCATAACTTTTATAGGTGATGCAGTTCCTCTCAGTCAGTGTATTTGAAGGCGGGACACAATTATCAAGGTTCTACCAGTGGAGTCCTATTTACGTGCTCTTGTGAGAAGGGTTTCAGGTTTTCCAGATGAGGTAAAGGCCAGGAAACAGACAAACCAGGAAATGGCATGTCCATGAATTTAAGCCCGTGCATGCTATCGTGTCTAGTTGTCTGCTAGCTCACCACATGGGTAGAGCTGGCGTAATTATTCCTGTCTCTCTGAAGCAAGCTACCCCCCTGAAACACTGTCTCTCAAAGTCTTACTAGACCACTGCTGTGAAACACTACAGCACTGTACTGTTGTTACATTTTAGCTGCTTGTAAATACCTAAGTTCAATCTTCCTTGCTATAAGGAAAGGGAAAAGGACATACACAGATCCAGTTAGCTTCTGTGAGATTGAAGCTGTTTAAACATAGGTATTGCACTCTTTGAAAAATATTTGTTTTCTAAATGTAGTCAGATGGTTGATGTGAACTGAAGTAAGCATACAACCAATAATATGCTCATAATTACCACATAATTACACTCAGTATAAAATTTTGTATAATCTTTGATGATCCTTAAGCTATTAGGGCCCAGAAGTGTTTCCATTCATATTATATCCTATGTTAACAAATATGTTAAACTTCACTGAAGTTTATAATACAACATTTCAAATAAACTTTCCTAATCTTACCTTAAGTTCATAGATTTTAAGATCTTTGATAATTTCTTATATAAAATTTAAAATCAGTTTAAAAATTACTTATCTTGGCACATCCAGAGCCTGAGCAGTTAGGTTTTCGCAAAGGAGAAGGCTGATACAGGCTGACCATCTGACCCATTGCAGGAATATGATCATAATACCCAAGGACACTGAGATAAGATCTGTTTGTCTAAGATACACAGATTATTTAATTAAAGAGTTGATGACAGTTTAGTACCAAATCAACTCTTGGTAAGGTAACTAATGAAAAATGCATTTGTCTTTTTCAGGGATGTGATGAGTTTAGGGATCACACTGGTTGGCCATCAAAAGAAAATTATGAGCAGCATTCAGACTATGAGAGCACAAATGCTGCATTTACACGGAACTGGCATCCAAGTGTGATGGGCACTTCCCCTCATGGGGGAGATTACGGACTGCAAGAGAACAGTACTGGCCTTCAGGATATGCATAGAATGCTGCTATTAGACAGTTGATGTCCTGGGTCCTTCCTACAGTGAAGAGAAGATTTAAGAAGCACCTATAGACTTGAACTCCTAAGTGCCACCAGAACATATAAAAAGGGAATTTAGGATCCACCGCTGGTGGCTGGGAAAACAGCAGTGACAATAAACAAAGTACTACCTGAAAAACATCCAAACACCTTGAGCTCTCTAACCTCCTTTTTATCTTATAGACTTTTTAAAATGTACATAAAGAATTTAAGAAAGAATATATTTGTCAAATAAAATCATGACCTTATTGTTAAAATCAATGAATATTTTCCTTAAATATGTGATTTCAGACTATTCCTTTTTAAAATCATTTGTGTTTATTCTTCATAAGGACTTGGTTTTAGAAAGTTGTTTATAGCTTTGGACCTTTTTAGTGTTAATCTATGACACATTACTACACTGGGTACTTTTGGAAGAATCTCAAATTTAAAAGAAAAAAAAAACCATAGCATGATTGAAGATATCTCTGTCAGAACATTGGTATCCTTTCTGTGCCATTTTATTTTGTTTAATCAGTACTGTTTTGATATTGTTTGTTAATTGGCAGGTAGTCAAGAAAATGCAAGTTGCCAAGAGCTCTGATATTTTTTAAAAAGAAATTTTTTTGTAAAGAGCAGACAACACACTATCTTTTCAATGAAAAAAGCAATAATGATCCATAAATACTATAAGGCACTTTTAACAGATTGTTTATAGAATGATTTTACTAGACAACATTTACTAAAAAAAAAAAAAGAAAAAACTCAAATTGTAGGTTTATGACTATAAAAATATATGAGCACTTCATCTAAAGGATGTTGGTGAAAGCAAGTCTTTGAAAGGAAGAACTATCCAGTGTTATCTAAAATTTAGTCTGAGCACATCAAGATTTTTTCAATATTGTGACATTAGGAAATTTAGGAGAAATAGTTGACATATATTTTATATCCTGTTCTGTTTAATGCAGTCCAAACACAAAAGGAAAGAATTAAGTTTTATACTAGAACTCTGAAGCATTATCAAAGGGGCAGTTCACAATTTTCACCTTTCAAAAACAAGTTTTCTACAGGATATCACCAATGCAGTTTTAAAAAAAAGCATTTTATTTTATTTGTGAACACTGATGTCAGAAACTTAAGTAGAAGAATACTTTTTACCATTAAGGAAAAGGTGAAGGATCTGACTTTTTTAAAGCTTTATTTATTATACCATTTTATTTGATTACGTTTTAGAATTTCACAAGCAATAATTAAATGTGTCTTTATAGCTATTTCAGGAATGTATACATATTGTGAGTACTTCTTTCAAAAATTATGAAAATCATGAACTACCCCAGAATTGAACTGTTGTACTTCCAAAGAGAATTGGGCTGTTTATAATGATTTTAATAGAGAAAGATCCCAGGGATCGGTCATAATTGGTCTTGTTTGATAATGTGGGCATCCACAAGCAAACAAATAACAAACAAAATCTGTAAATGTTTCTTTGTATAACTTGTAAATTTTATTTATACTGTCTTGTTTTGTACACACATTTCTCTGTAGTGGGCTCTGAATACATTGAAAATGCACTATATTTTTCTATTTTACTTGCAGAGCATCACAAAAAAAACAGGTATTTTCAGTGCTACATAATGTGTTTTCCCACATTTAGGACCAAAGATGGCTATAGAAAAATTCAAATGGATTGCTTCCCAAACCCCTCCCCACCCCCTTGTTTTTTCTTTTAAGTCACTGTACAGTGTTATTTGATATTTTAATTTATTTTTTGATTGACTAGAAAAATCATTTTAATTTCACTAAAATGTTTTTTGTCCCTAAGGAAAAATAATCTGTAAAATAATTTTAATTAGCATAACACAGTCACCTAGATACTTCCATTTGTAATCTTTGTAATAGACTGTAAATATATTTTTGGAACTATAACACAATGTGCTTGAGGGTTATTTTTCAGTGTCTGCAGTGTATACAAGTGTTTATACTAAGTACAGCACTTTACAATTCTAATCAGTAGCATTGGCCTTTGTGAGAATGAGTGGAAGTTTGAGTGAGTGATCTTAATTCCATTAGGATTCTGGACTCACTAATAATGAAGTTCTTTTCTTGTTCATAGCTTAAGGTGCTTATTTTTTCTATTAAAATTAAATTAACAAAAAGCCATTCTAGAAATAGAAGACATAGTATGGTACATGCAAATGGTGTCTTTCCTGCTTTTTTCTAGCACTAGATTTATAGTTGAGTAGTCTTTCTTGAGTAGAAGGGCAGAATAAAAGGTTTTTTTGACTTTTATTTTCAAAAATAACTTTTTTCTTCAGCAATATACCTCATCTGCCTTAAATTTTTTACAGCTCTTTACAGGGAAAGGGAAGAAGGGATGGGAAAGACGCAGCACAATAGGAAGTGTACGATGACATCACTCTCTCCTTTGTAGGTTTCTTTTCCCAATCAACATTATGATTTTGAAATACATGTATGTGAAACAGATATTCAGAGAAAAAGAATTCACATTGTAATGCTGATTGTAATACTCTCTTCCAGAAAGAGATGAAATGATATAACAATAAGAATGTACAACTTGCACCTTGAAAAAAATTTTTTTGGTAAAGTAGTGCTCAGGGGAGGAAAGGTAGAGAAAGCAAACATCAAAACCAGAATTCAAAAATTATAAAAGTGCAAAACGTAATGGCCTCCTTGCTTTAATAGAGCCACCTTTTTTTAGAACGCTGTCTTCACACTCGACTCGTGTTTTGCATTAAGTACTGAAATAAAAGTAACTTTTACTCCAGCTGAATTGAACATTTTCTCAGCAATTGATCTGGGCCTGTTTACTAGAACTGGTGGTTTATGCTTGTCAGAGCACTATTAGTTGAATCATATTGTATACTTATGTAATCTACATTAGCTAGTATTATTTAGGACTATTTTAATTGCTCCTCTTATCTGTGTTTTTAAAACAATTAAAATAGTGTAATTCACCTTTTTTATTTAGGTAATGCTGATATTCTCCCTTTTGTTTCCTGAGTAGCCTAGAACTGTGCTACTCACAGATGTGCATGTTCAAATAAATTACTGATGTATATTTTTTTGCTATCTGTGGAGAAATCATGGGGAACTTGGGGCGAGATGTGCTTTTTCTTGGTTGAATTTGTCCCTCCTTGCCTAAGAATTACTACAGGGGTCATCCTTTTATAGGAAAAACTGCTTTGGAACAGTGTCTTCAATGTATCAAGCACAAATAACTCTTTCTTCAACACGAATCATACGTCTCTTTTTACCAGCTTAAAATAATAAACGAGTCTATTAGACAATGTAAAGAAAATCCTGTCTCCAATCATTGGCGGATTCCTTTATGTCCCTTACTCGTTCTTTATTTTCTTACACAATATCATGAAGCGAGATGTTTAGAGTGAAGGTTTTATTGAAATATTTGAGTGGACCCATAAGAATACAAAGAAAATTAATAACCTTTGCTTCCCCTCATCCTCTTTTACACTGACTTAATTCCACTCAAATTATTACAGAGTAACAAGTTAAAATAATGTCTTCAAAGAGCCATACTGTCAAACATTTTAGTTAAAACATGTTTGTTGTTCCTATTTGAAACTACAGCTACATGGTACTGATAAGAATATTTGCATGGGAAACGTAATATTTTATCATTGGACCCTGACAAATATTTTATTCATTTGATATAATACAGCAACTTGGTTTTGCATTTAAGATGTTGCCGGATGCGAACATAGGGTCCAGAGCAAATGGGAAGTGATACATCTGATGGTCCGATTGAGTTGTATATATCATTGTCACTGACTCAGCAATCATTCCAACTTGCACCTCAAATGAAAACTAAACACTCCCATTAGGACAGCATCACCATCATAAGCTCTACACGCTCTTAACAAATACCTAAACATGTTTCCAAAAATGAGACTAGGCAAATATCAGGTGAGGTGCTGTCACCAGTTGTCACCCTTCCGATGGTGAGGCTCAGGCTACGCTGCGCTGAAATTCAAAAATAATCTTGAAGCCTTGGCTATTTCTGATTATTCAACAAGCAGTGCCCTTGGTAAGTATTCACAGTGATAATGATATAGCCTGAAAACTGACGGGCACTCAAACGATTTAATGTACCGGATTCATAAATGGCACAAAAATAACACTATCCTACCTGCACTCTTTTCCTTCCAAAATTATAAAGCCATTATTAAGGATATATAAGTGCTATCGCTAGTAAAAATTAGATTTAAAACTTACGGTAATCATCGGTAACAATTTTTTGTTGAAGTACTTTTATCTTCTACTGTTACCCTTTGTTTTATGTTGTTAGCTGCGATGAATATTCAATATCAATTCTGAGGAAAGCTGCTGAAAGGAAGACACATCAAGCAAAGAGGTGATAAAATTTCTAAATGCAAAAGATCAGAACTGATATTAACAAATGATAAAAGATTTATAGTGACTGGCAAACTCTCAGGCCACCCTGAAGGGAGCAGCATCCTCTTGACTCTGTATTAGTGTCTCTGCACCAGCCCCTACCTGGCTTGCCACTGTTCTGTCTAATGCATTTCCACATAGCTTGAACAGTATGGACAGGAGAATAAAATATTTCAGTGGGAATGGGCCTGTGAGCCACATTAGATTTAAGTGCTCTAAGGGAGTGTTTTTTTCTACTTCAGTGATTGAGCATAATTAAATCTATAATTAAACAAATAACTCTCCTGATTGACCTTGAGGTTAAAATAAATGTGATTGATTGATTTAATTAGGCCTACTGTACTAAGTTTGGTACGTATCAATAGGTAGCTCTAGTCTAGTGCTCTGTAGGTATGTAACAGCACTGGAAACTCTTTAAGTATGTAACAGAAGTAGGGATTTCTAAATTGCCAGCATTTGATAATTTGGGGACAGTAACAAATTGTGGCGTTGTCTATTCTAAACCTCCATGAGTAGCAAATAAAGCTCAATCAGATATAACCTGCAACGTAAATTTCATTATTTTCACTATCCCAGGTTTCTACCACTGAAGATTAGCCTTCTGCTTTGAAATGTAGATTTTATGTATAACTATAAGAATGCACAATGTATTGTTCAGTGAGTGGTTAATCATAGATCTTAATTAAAGACACTCAGAGGAAGAAATGAGCAGACTTGTTTTAAGAAATGTTGGTTCTAGCTTAGTAAAAGACAAACATATACTGTTCAAGTTTCATCATTCCACCATGTAACCAAAACTAACTGAAGTGAATCACTGGACAACAAACTCTAGAAAAACAAATAGAGAAAATTAAACTAGATATACAGAACTAGCATTCAAAAAATCACATTCTTGTAAAGCTATTTCACAATTCATAGAAATGAGGCAAACCATTTAAGGATGCTTTTGAAAAGTGACATGAGTTGACAAATTATTCTGCTGATGGGATAGACTATAGCAAATTACAAGAGAAAGTTCTAAGTTTAACCTGATATCTCTCTCTGAATTTGTTAGAGATATGCATTGTTGACGTTGAAAACCAGACAATATGAGGCTAAAATGTGCTCTTTCCAGATGAAAGAGACCCACACCTTTCTTCAGCTCTGACATTTGAACAAGTCTTTTCAGGGATGTACTGAGCAGGAGACCAATGGGCAGGCCTTCCTGCTATTCCCTGTGTTCACTAGGTCTTCGCCAGTTGCACACCAAGTGTATTCACCAGAACTCAGTGTAATACAAACAGCAGGGACCTGATGCTACAAACAGATCTGCTTAGCTTTACCTGGGAACCAGACTGAAGCTAATGTGTGGGTTACTGCTGCTCTTTCATTGGTTCCACTCATCATAAAGGGGTACCTGGGAGGTTAGGGGTGGTTTGGGGCCAGCAGAATAAGCAGCAATTAAACCTTTTCTTATCTAATTACAAGACGAAGCCAGCAAATACCAAATAATACCATCCTTCAGATTTTGAAAAGGAGCGAATAATGTTATGTATATAAAGCATGGATGAATTACAGGAAATCTGGAGAGTCATACAAAAGAAGCTGAATTTCATGGAAGAGGAGATGAAGAGTATTGGCAATTCTAACCGGAAAAGGGATGTGGTGGGAATGAAGTTTAAGGAACCAAGGTCTGGCAATGGGGCCTGAAATACAAATTAATTACTCTTTATTTCTAGATCAAGTGAATAGAATATGCTCCTATCCTGCCACACCTTTGCTCTCCATTCTCACATTCCCTCTCATTTTTCTAAATGGGGGAAATCCCTGTCTTCAAGACACAACTTGAAAGTTATTTCCCCCAAGACTTTGCTGACACACAAGAGCTAGAATTCTCTCTCCTGTGCTTTGCTGATGCTGTGAATATCCTGTGTTCCGTCACGTGAATGTGTGTGCGTGGATGTGTGTGTGTGCGCGCGCGTGGATGTGTGTGTGTGTGTGTGTGTGTGTGTGTGTGTGTGTGTGTGTGTGTCCCACTAGATCAAGCGCTCTTAAAGGATGCAAACCAAATGGACATTTTTGCATTATGTCCTTTGGGACTTAGCAGTTTCTGGCACTCAGTAGACACTCGATAAATATTTTAGAATCCTTAAAGTGCAAATTAATTCAATTGCTTTTTGTCTTAAAAGGTAGCAAGGATCAGGTGCTCTGAAGAATGGATAGGGTGCAGTGAAGGTGGTACTAAACGGGTGCTGAGGAACAAAACTAATTTCAGAGCATGGATGGATGCTTCTGTGATAGGCTAGGGCAGCAGGAATGCCCGAGGGACTGAGCTGAGTATCGCAGAGACACGGACCTGTGTGAGAAAGAGAGGTGGGAGGAGCTGATTTGTAAACAAGACCAGGAAACACAGACGCACAGTGTCTTCCAAACGTTGAAAAGGAATAGGCGGCGTCCCTGGTTGTAAATAACAATGCAATATTAAAGAAGAACTTGAAATCAAGTAGGAGGCATTGGACTTGAGAGAAACAATGAAGGGCTATTTACCAATGTCTTATTAAGGCAAAGACATGGGGAGAACGTTTTCTAAGGAACAGTAATCAGCAGAAATATGTGAGATGTGATTGTGACTGTTTTAAAATCAGGCCTAGACAAGGGAGCCGAAGGCTCTTCTTCTTTACTGAAAACTTCCTTCGTTCCAGCTCTCAAACTCAGGGTAGTATCAATAGTTCTATAGCTCAGTAAAAATGTAATAGATTTTTGTGGGCCAGTATATAGTCTGCTTACCATTTACATCATGAAGAGGCAGCATAATATGATGGGCAATTGCAGAGTTTGAAGCCAGAACGTTTAGGACTAATTCCTATAATTACAGGCGTAACACAGGGAAAATTATTTCATTTCTCTGTATCTTTCTTCCTATCTTACCTGTAAAATGGGCATAAGTAGTACCCACTTCAAGAGTACTAATTTGTCAATTAGTACAAATAAGTACTTGAAAAGTACTTATAACAATATTAATAATCGATATGTGTTAACTCTTATTATTTCTTTAGGAAACATTTTTTTCTCTGCATTTCTTTCTATTTAACGAACACTTATAAACACACTGTTGTGAATTCTGAATGAATTCAGAAATGAATTTGACAATATAAATTATATGTTTTTTGCCCCAAATCTCATTCTTATCTATTCCTCAGGGTTTTTTTTTTAATCATCAATAATATTTCTCAAATCAGCACCCAAAACATCAAACTTTATTCTTGCCATAAACAATTGCGCACTACATCCAACTGATTCAGTATCTCTGGAATCTACCACCATTCTCACAGCCACTGCCCTAAATTAGGTTTTTATCATCTCTCACTTTAAATTAATGCCACACCCTCTAATATATTTCTCTTCCTGTAATCTGCTTGTGTCTTCAGCGTACAAAGTTCTATCATGCTCTCCTGACATGAGTTTTCTGAGGGAAGTAAGTGAATGTATTTTGTTCCTTCTAGTATCTACTAAGCCCAACACAGATTTAAAAGTTTGGAATGCCTTCTATTTCTGTACCTCAAAGCAAGAATATGTAATTATCTTAAAAATAAATACTGGGAAAAAAAGTTAAATTTCAGGAAAAACACAATTCCCCTTCAATTTTTAAATAACATCACATCATTTTTTTTTCCACTTTCTATACATCTCCTTCAATGATTTGATTTACCCCTGGAAAATATAAGATAAAACAGGATATTCTGTTAATAAGCATTGCATTCTGAGTTATAGTAGAAGTTATATCTATATGTTTATATGCTAATTTACATTTTCTCTCATCTACATATACATTTTACATTTTATCTTTCATTACTATTGTTGGAGAAGTGGTGGGGGGATTTCTGCACACTATAGTCTACCATCTTGTCAAGAAGTCAGAAAACCTTCTCTGTTTTTTCATTGCCCAGTTATATTATATTTTACATTGTTTATCTGTCAATTATGTTGCCTCACAGGTAAGAAGTATAAGTTTTATTCAGCTTACATTTCTATTTCAAAATCTGGCACACTGCCTAGCACCTTACAGATTCCTAATAGATGTGGGTTGAGTGACTGAGAGTCACATGACCCTCAAATGAGGGACTCTGATACTTTAGCAGTAGGTCCTAATCTAAGACATGAAGACCATTCTCCAGAGCTGAGCCTCTCAATTACTCTCCTCCTACCGAAGTGTGTCTCTTTACAGTGTCACAGAAGTTACTCAGATGCTGCATGTGCCATTCTTTGCATAGCCCTCATTGACCTGAGAGATATGCATACCCTCATCTTAAGACTCAAGACCACAGTATCACAATGATCTATATACCTTGTACAAACACATAATTCAAATGACACCAACAATTGTACATTGTTGAACTTTGTCTCTGGTAGGTTGCTTGCCTCCATTTTATTTGGCTTTTTTTCTGGAATTTTCTCCTGTTCTTTCAACTGGAATGAATTTATTTGTTTCCTCACTTTGGCTACCTCTTTGTGTTTGTTTCTACATCTGCTACATCTCCCAGTTTTGGCTGGGTGCCCTGTGGTGTCCTGGAACAATCTCTCTGGTCACCTGCTCTGTGTGTTCCAGGGGTGTCCTCTATGTGGGTTGTGTGTGCCTTTCCGTTATATTTAATCCTTGATTGCTATAGGCATGTCAGTGGGTGGGATTGGTCCTTAGGCTGACCGGGCTTTGGTCATGTCCACAGCTTATGGGCTACTGTGTGGGGGTCTTACCCCATTGAGTGAGATTTGCCCCAGTGGTCTCTGCTGCCTGTTGAGACCACCCTTTGTGTTGATTCTTGAGAGGCCAATTGGGCAGTGCTCTGCTGTGACCTGAAGCCAACCTCCAAGGATGTTGATTCTGATGCTTCTTGGGAGGGGCTCCCAGGCAGGCCCAGGTCATCCACTGCCTGTGACTGGCTGGAAAACTACCTTGTAGGAGCTACAAAGTGATCTGCAGTTGTTTGCTCCCTGTGCTAAAGTTGGAGGCACGTAGGAGAGGCCTTATTGTGAACTGAAGTCAGCTGATACCAATACTGGATCTGGCGCAGCTCCGCAAAAAAGCCAGGACACCCTGAGGCTTGCTGGCACCTGCAGGTATTCTTAAGGTTCAGCCACTGAAAAAGCTCATGTGTTATGCAATTTGGGTGGGGTGGGGTCTCAGGGACTCACTAGAGTAGGAAGAACTGTGATCACCTGGTTAATATAGCTTCTGGTTTGGTGCCAGTGCTGAACCTGAAGCTACTCAACAAAAGTCTCATAGCACACCAAGGCCAGCCATCCACCTATTTGAAGACCACAGACTCCAATAGCTTGCTAAGAAAGAGTACAATGCAGATGGGGCTGGCTGCTCTCAGAGAAAGTGCCTCAGACATTGGGGGAGTTGGGTGGGGCAGGGTACCAAGGAGTCAGCAGGGTGAAGCAGCAGAGATCACCAGACCAATCATATTCAGACTTAGCTGTGTGGGGGTGGGCTCAACACAGGAAAGATGGCACCCACCTGCCATCTGCATAGTAGTAGGGAAAATTACAGGGAAAATGCCGAATGTCCTCCAGCACTCTCCTCAAAGCCACACACCTCAGTCTGCTCCCCAAGTCTCTCCAAGGCCCCTTGAGTCACCTTCTCTCTGCCAGAGCCCAGGGTGAGTACCTGTGAGCGAGCGAGTCTGTGCGTGGGCTGTTTAAGAGGACACCTGGGTTTCCCTGTAGCCTTCTGTCCCACCTGGATGGTCAGAATCCCCACTATTTTTTACAGCCAGATGTGGTGGGGGCTCCTCTTCTTGGCAACAGTGCTTCAGGCAGGGGAGGCTCCTCTGGGGGGAACCTCCACAGCTGAGATATCCCTCCTGATTCTCATCCACCACACGCAGGTGTTTGCCCATTTCACTTCTCTACCCCTCCTACCATTCTCGACGTGGCTTCTTCTTTGTATCCTCAGTTATAAAGTTTCTGTTCGGCTAGATTCAGATGGTTCTCCAGGTTGATTGTTGTATAATTTAATTGTAATTTTAATGTGTTCATGGAAGGAAGTAGGCACAGTGTTTACTCTACCATCTTGGATTTCTTTTCAAGTCTTTTACTGACTTGGTAGTATTTCCATTTTAACTACAAAGTTTTAACTACCATCATATGTAACTGCATATACATTTAATATCAAGAAAGAATCTTCACACTTAGGATAAGAATAACCAAGGTAGAGGGAAAAGTTAGGAGCTCTCAGTATTAACCCCAGTGTTAGAAGCTCTCTGATGTAGAAGTATTTGTTCTAGTTCCACGACTTACCGATTCCTTGACATGGGCAGATCAATTAAACTCCTTGAAACTCAGGTTTCTTATCTATCAGATTGGGTATATCAGCCTTGCATTTCTTTAACAGCAATTTTATAAAGAACACATGAAATTAAATAGACAAATGAGCTTTCAAAAATATAGAGCAAATTTAAAATAACAATGGTTTTATTTCTTTGAATTGAATTTGAAGATACTATTTTCTCACCAATTGTTTTTTTCATAGTTTCAGTTTAGCTTGGTAAATTCAAATGTATGTATGTAGGAAAACGATATTGATTTTCTAAAATTTATTAGTGATTTGGGTATATTTTCTTCTGATCTGGTTGGTATTTTCTGACTCCATTGTGGCTTTTCAAGCTTTACGACTTGGACATTACATAGTCCAAGAATTCATCTGCTTTGCTTTCAGTTCAGTGGCTTCCAGTCAAGCAGAGGCTCAAATTCAAGGTTTTTCTTTTTAGCTTCAAAAGCTTCCTGTGCTTTTGCAGCAAGTAACCTGTAAGGTCTCCTAATCCCATAAACTCTAAATCACATCCCCTACTCCCCAAACTACATACCATTTATCTGCTCTTACAGCCCACCTGGAGTTTCTTGGCCATCATGAATTCTGTGTGTTGGCCCCTAAGTTACGGGGGGTGGGTGTTACTCTGCACAGGTGTAAGCTGCCTGAATTTAACAGCTGGATGTTTGCTTGTTTGGTAGTGCTCCAGGGTATAGTAAATTTTTATTTTTCTATTATAATCTGATTGTATGCATGTCTAATTATGCTTGTTGGTGTAGTACTGTGTGGGGAGTGTTATGTAATGTTGTCAAGGGTTTGCTCATCTTGAAATGTCAGCAGAGATAGGACTAGGGCAGAACAACTAGAGTTGAAACTACATGACTAAGGTTGGGTCAACATTGCTCTTGGGCCCTATATAATTTTAGAGATTTATAACTTGGATATAAATATTCACATACAACTCAACCACAGCAGGCCTTTTCTGGCCCTGCTCACCAGGTTTCAGATGATGTGAAAATCAGGGAAGAAGATGATTGGCATTTTTGAGATTTATTTTTGTTGCTGTTGTTACTCTGGATTTTCAAACGGCTCACTCTTCTTAAAATAAAATAGGCTCTATTACTATTTTTGACTTTAATATATTTCAAACAGGTAGAAATATGTGTGCATATATATAAATAGCAATGTTTTAGGTTAATCACTTCAAAACCAGTGTCATTGAATAAATTAATATATAAATGCTATTGAGACTAAAGAAACATTATACAAAGAGTTACTAAGTAAACTGACTTTCTTGAGTTAAAACTATTGTGCATTCATATATTTTTTTACAATATGTGGCATATTGTGTCTTGATTTGCATTTTGCTGTTTTCTAAATCGGCCTGCAATTCTCTTTCCCCAATCTCACACCTTTGGTTATCAAGTTTGCAGCATCTTTTCTCAATTTAAGTTTTCAAAATCTGATGGCAAAAGGTGAGAGTAGTCGCTGTTTTCATTTCAGAAGTAGATGTGTGAAATTGTTACCTTAATGGGATTCCAAGGTATGACAATTAAGTCTCTTCTCTTCTCAAACCATAGATGTTTGAGCAAGGTAGTCATCCTCAGATACTTGAGCTTAGCTGGAGGAAAATTGCAATGCATTTTTGTCTGAATAGTGTAGGAAATTCCTTTGTTTCTGCTTTCAAATCCTGGTTCTACCAATTTTAGGGATTTGACCTTGGGCTAGTTATATAACCCTGTTTTGCCTCATTTTCTCTGTTAAATGTGAATGATAAATAGTACCTTTTTCATAAGGTTGCGCTTAGAATTAAACAAATTCATATATGTAAAGATCTTAGAAATGTGCCTGGCTGTTATTATTTTGATCATTAAGCTCTGTGACTAAAGTAAAGCTCTGTGACCCCTCTGTATTTGTAAGTTAAGAGGCAGGAACTCATTGGAAGATGGTATGCCTTATTTTAAACATCCAGAAAGATTTTGCTGAGAACAACTTAAATGTCACACATTCTGTTAGAGCCTTATGATTATGGAAGAGTTAATAATAAAATATATAAAGGACCCAGAAAATAGCTTTAGAGAACTTTTGAAAGGAGGATCTACACCTGAATATGCAGATTTCTGCAGTTAGCATGGACTCCAGAAAGAATGGAAGAAAACCTGCTTAGGCACTGCCTTAAGGCACAAATGTGAACTGGATTTATTAAATACCTTCCTAATCAGTTGCAGATGAGACAATTGCACAGCTCTTAGAATAAGACAGATTTTGTTTATGGTGCAGACATGGCCACTCACTCATTGTGACTTGGAGAAAACCCATCAAACCTATCATGCATTTTGAAACTGTTTCATTAGCATACCAGCCACAAAAGACTAAAATACCTGCTTCAAAGCACTGCTTTGAGAAGATGAGAGAGAGAGAGAGAGAGAGAGAGAGAGAGAGAGAGAGAGAGAGAGAGAGA
>NW_017731737.1:1281996-1308548 GCF_001890085.2 Hipposideros armiger | reverse complement strand
ATGTCAACTATAATTATATATACATATAGTCTCGGGACATGGAGTAGAGTGCGGGAACGGATTCAATGGAATTATAATAGATAAGCATGATATCGGGGGTGGGAGGGCAATAGATGGGGGGAGGGGGTTGTTAGTTTGTGAGGGTGAAAAGGGTAACTATTGCATTGTTTTGTACACCTGAAACTAACAATAAAAAAATAAAAAATAAATAAAAAAAATAATAAAATAATCCCACAGGACCTTAAAAAAAAAAAGTGTTCCAAAATAATTTTAATTACTCAGAGTTAATGGTACATTCTAAAATTCAGCTGACCTCACAAATGTACAGATTCTAAGTATAAAAGCAAAAAAAAATTATGTGAAAGAAATAAAAGCCAACTAGTTGTTGAAGCAGAAGTATATTGATGAAATACACACACACACACACACACACACACACACACAGGAAATAAGTTCATTGAATGAAGTGTTTGTGAGTACAAATGATAGTCTGGTGCTTATAACCATAACTCAATCCAACACCACAGGTAGTATAGATAAGATAATAGTTTATTTTTCAAAACTTTATGATATCTAATAATGAAGAAATGTAAGCCAAAGAAAGAGAAATACCTAATTTTATTTTTATAGCTTAATTTCTCCCTTTGCCCAAATTCTTGTTCCTTTCACTACCACAACCTATTGAAAGTTAATTTTCAAGAAAGTATACCAATAGTCTGCCTTTCTAAAACTACATATGTTTATAAAACCCATTTCTTTTCTATTTTCTAAATAGCTGTAGGCAGAATCATGAAAATTATAGAAAAAACACAATCTTCCTCTACTTTAGCTTGATATCCATTCTATATTGTGTCACTAGGAAAAATAATATCTTGCCTTCATGCATAGTTCAGCATATAAGAGGGAATCTATTTGAATAACTACGCAAAGAGCTTCTGCTGAAGAATAAAATGCAAGTCAAGAAATTTTTTATGCTTCACCCTTATGTGAATGTTTTAAAATGGGAGCACATAAACTTCTAGTCAGATAGCAGACAGTCATAGAACTTATAATCATAGCCAGAGGAATGTTGTGTTGGACAAAATCAACCTTCGAAACATTGTGAAAAGCTCAAAAGTTGTTTTTCAACTTCGAGTAGTTGGACTTGTCTGTTTTACCAAGAAATTTGAAACAGTGTTGTCATGACTTCCATATTGTAGAAATCCAATGGTGAGTTCCTACTTATCTGGAACTTTTACTCATCAAGCTTTTAGTGTTGAATGGTTTTTAATTTCTTTTTTTTCACTTAGAGAGTAATAGTTAAAGCTCACTTGAAATAATTTATTTTTTAAAACTTTTAGTGTCTTAACTATTTTTCAGGGAAAATCCATGCTAATTTAGTTGCAAAAATTTTAACTATAAGAAAGAAAATTTAGCCTTGTTTTTTTAAATAAATAAAAATAATCATATAAACTAGTCAACTGGCCCTGGTGATTCCCTGAGACCCTGCCCCACCCATTTGGAGGCCTATGCAAGCCGCTTCCAACAGCTTTTCCATGCAAATGGCCTGCCTTTGCTCATGCTGCAGACTTTCATAAAATCTCTCAGAGGTTCACAAAACCCAAACAAGGTTTTTGGCTTCAGTGTGTCTTGTACCTCTTGCTGAGCAGCTCCAAGCACAGCACTAGTGGCAGCCAGCTTCAGTCAGTGGCTGGGCCCCTCGAGGCACCTCCAAATCCAGTGCAGTCAGTGGCCATCTGCGGATTGCTTTGTGACTCATGGTGGGTGGCCCCGGGAAGGGCACAGGCTGCGACTGAACATGGCCTGTGGTGAGGTACCTCACAGGGCTGGCTCACCAGATGGCCAGCTTTGGATGAAGCTGGAGCACCACCCAGCTGCTTTCAAGGATGACACACCCAAAAGACAGACTGGGCAGTCACCTTAACCCTGTCAAAGTGAATCCTGCTCCATAAGGTCAGGCCCTGCACAACAGCTCCTCCATTGTAGTCACTGGCAAATCTTCACAACAAATCAGCCCAAAAGTCAATCCCTCCCATAAATGCACAAACAGCAACCAAAGCTTAACTAAAATAGGAGATAACAAACAACTGACACAAGGGGCACACCTGCAGCACTTGGCTCAGATGACCAGGGAGACTGCACCACTGGGCCCCACAGCACACCTACAACATAAGGCCACTGTACTAAGACCAGGAGGCATAGCAGCCCTACCTAATACATAGAAACAAACACAGGGAGGCAGCCAATGTGGAGACAAAGAAACTTGTTCAAAATAAAAGAACAGAACAAAGCTCCAGAAAAATAACTAAACAAAATGGAGACAAGCAACCAGATGTAGAGTTTAAAACAATGGTTATAAGGATGCTCAATGATCTTAGGAAGAGCTTCAACAAAGAGATAGGAAATATAAAAATGAAGATACAAAGCATAAAAAAGAACCAGTCACAAATAAAGAATAGAATAACTGAAATAAAGAATACATTAGAGGGAATCAACAGTGTATTAGATGAAATAGAGGACTGAATCTGCAATTTAGAAGTTAAAGTAGCAGAAAACAACCAATCAGAACAACAACAAAGAAGAAAGAAAGAAAGAAAGAAAGAAAGAAAGAAAGAAGCAAAGAAAGAAAGAAAGAGACAAAGAAACAAAGAAAGAAACAAACAAACCAAAGAAAGTCCAAAAAAATGAGTAAGGGGCCTCCAGGACAATATTAAGAGTACCAACATTTGCATCATAGGGGTACCATAAGAAGAAGAAAGAGAGCAAAGAATTGAAAACCTATTTGAAGAAATGATGGAAAATCCTCCTAGCCTGCTAAAGGAAATGGACACACAAGCCCAGGAAGCAGAGAGTCCCAGACAAGTTGAACCCAAAGAGGCCCACACCAAGACACATCATAATTAAAATGACAAAGTTCAAAGACAGAGAATCTTAAAAGCAGCAAGAGAAAGTTCTGAGTTACCTACAAGGAAGCTCCCATAAGACTGTCAGCTGATTTCCCAACAGAAACTTTGCAGGCTAGAAGGCATTGGCAGGAAATATTCAAAGTGATGAAAGACAAGGACATAAAATCAAGATTGTTCTACCTAGCAAAGCTATCATTTAGAATCAAAGGACACATAAAAAACTTCCCAGACAAGAAAAAGCTAAAGGAGTTCATAACCACCAAGCCAATATTACAAGAAATGTTAGAAGGATTTCTTTAAGAAGAAGAAAAATAAATAAATATGAATAATAAAATGGCAATAACTACATATCTGTCAACAGTTACTTTCAATGTAAATAGATTAAATGTTCCAATCAAAACATAGAGTGGTTGAATGGATAAGAAAACAAGAGGCTTACATATGCTGCTTTCAAGAGATTATTTCGTATTAAAAGACACACACAGACTGAAAGCAAAGGGATGGAAAAAAGACATTTCATGAAAATGAAAATGAGAAAAAAAAATCTGTGGTAGCAATATTTATATTATTATAACATAAATATCTATATATCTATATTTAAAATAAACTTTAAAGCAAAGTCTACAGCAAGAGACAAAGAAAGACCCAGTAATCCTACTTCTGGGTATTTATGCAAAGAAACCCAAAACACTATTTCAAAGGAACATGTGCAGCCCTTCATACGTTCATTGCAGCATTGTTTACAATAGCCAAGATAAGGAGGCAACCTGGGTGTCCATCAATGGATGAATAGATAAAGAAGAGGTGGTACATATATGCAATGGAATATTACTCTGTCATAAAAAAGAATGAAATCTTGCCATCTGCACAGCATGGATGGACCTAGAGGGTTTTTCCTGAGTTGAGTAAGTCAGATAGATAAAAATAAACCCCTTATGATTGCACTTATATGTGGAATCTAAAAAATAAAACAAAACAGACAAACTTTTAGATACAGAGAACATTTTGATGGTTGCTAAATGGGAGAGGGGTTGGGGTAGGGGTGGGTGTAAAAAGGGAAATTATTAAGAAGTACAAATTGGTAGTTACAAAATAGTCATAGGGATATAAAATACAGCATAAGGAATATACTCTATAATATTGTAATAAATATATGTAGTCAGACAGGTACTAGATTTATCGGGGTGATCACTTCATAAGTTGTACATAAATGTCTAATCACTCTACTGTACACCAGCAACTAATATAATATTGTATGTCAACAGTAATTGAAAAAAGAACATTTAATAAAATAGTCACATAAAGTAAGTAAATTACATAGTGTTAGACAGCCTAAGATCATTTCAAAAAAAGTACACTTTCCATTTTTACCTCAAATAATTTTCATGGCACTATCAAGAAGTATTTGAAAATTGTTTATCAGTCTTTAGAAATAAATAGAAGCACAATTGGTCAGAACTCCTGATGACTATGTACTTTCTCACGTCATCATCTGATGGGAACCATTTGTCAAAAACCTTGAGGGACTGTGGAATTTAAAACAAGAAATAATTTTACTTCAAAAAAATCTATGTAGGAAAATAGCTATCTTGTTTATATTTGGAAACAGAGTGTCCACTGCTTAATAAGCTATAAATTAAATGTTTTATATCACCACTTAAACCCACACATTCTAATTCTCTTGCCAGCTCCATAACTGCTAGCAACCCATGCCCTCTAGCAGTGCTGATCACATTGCTCACAGTTTGAAATCTTGCCGGATGCTAGTATCATTTTTTTGTTTGTTTGTTTGTTTGTTTTTGTATTTCCCACTTTACTTGTGTATTGTTTCATAGAAAAGTCAAAACTCATAGAAATGAGCCAACCCCAAATGATTTTGCCTAAATGTTTGTTTCAGTGTAAAAACCTTTAGTTTGGAAATTGATATTATTTATAAGAAAAGAGAGCGGAGCCTAGGGCTGAGGTCTCTAAACTCACTTTTAAACCAGTGACTCCCAAAGTTGGACACACAGAAGAATCCACTTGGGGGTCTTTTAAAAATATTGATGGATGCCTTGCTCCAACCCACAACATTTTGATAGAATTTGTCTGGGGTGTCATCTGCTCTTTGGGATTTTTCTTTTCTTAAATCCAGGTGATTTTACTGTGCAGCCAAGTTTGGAAAGCACTGACTGGGACCATGGATTTACAGGCTTTGGGAGGGGCCCAGGTCACACTCTTTCAGCTCTTTCCTTACTTAAAAAAAATGACATAAATGATGATTGCTCGCAAGTCTCCTTTCCACCCCCACTCCTCCTCATAACCTCGGAGAAAATGAAGCAGTTGCCTTTGTCTCATGATTTTTCATAAAGCTCTCGACATGTATACAATGGGGGAATGTACAGGGAAGGAGAAGGATATTCATCTTAATTATGTTAATCTTCCTTAGCCACGCAATTGGAAGTTGAGGTCACCCCTCTGGATCAACAGAGAATATGTTTATTATTGCCATAAAACTGTTTTGGGGTAATTTGAATATATCTTTTGGGTTTGTAAAAGATTCATGAAATAGCACTATATTTCCCTGTGGGTCACTCTATACCTTGTAGTATACCAAAGGCTGTGACCTTTTTGCCCCCAAAAGTTATTATTTCAGTATTGTGTTTCTGTATGAGTGCACCAATTCAAGTTTATAACAGTCATCATGATTTCGCCTCTTCATGGAAATTTTTTTGGCAATTTCAGATATGTAATTACAGTGCTTGGTGACTTCTTTAGAAAAAACCCCAGAAAATGCTTATTAAGTTTGATTGATTTTTATTGGACACTTACTTGTAAGGTAAATAAATACGTTCAAGACAATTTAGTTGAGATAAAAATGAGCCAGATATTTCTAGAGACTTCATATTATAGTACTGAAATTGATTTGTGATACCTGATATTCTAGCTATTAGAAGTCTTCTTTAGATGTACGAGTATATAATCAATACTGAAAATTTAATTTATTTACTATGTAAGGAGCCCAGAGCTTACCTGTTTTCCTTCTTTCCTTAACTGGTACTAACTAAACATTGTGTCCAAAAATATTTCAGTATTCAGTAATAAAAATAATAATGCTTAATGGTTTGTTAATAGTGGTTAGCATTTTGCCAGGAATCTGCTAAATGTGTACATGAATTATTTCAATTATTTCTTTTAAAACTCAGTAAGGTAAGGATTTTGTTATTCCTATTTCTTAGATGTAGAAATAGGACTAGAGAAGTTAAATGATTTCCCCAGGTTACACAGAACACAAACTGTGAGAGCCAGGTTTCAAACCTACATAGATTATCTCCAGAATCCAGGCTCAACATATTGTAATGAAATGAAGACCAGACCTTAGCCATGTGTGTAACATCTAAAAATCCTGAAGAAAATTTTTAAATCCAGTCACTGTTACTGCTCAAGGTGATATCTTATCCAGGTATTTAGAAACATGAATGCATATTCATTTTATTTTATTTTTAACCAAATACTTGGTATCACTTACATGCAGTCTTTGTTTTTTTCTTGTTGTTGTATTTTTTTTCCCCAACCTATTTGTGGAGGGCGCAGCTCACCGGCCCATGTGGGAATCAAACCGGCAACCTTGGTTTCAAGAGCCTGCGCTCTAACCACCTGATCTAATCGGCCGTCCCAACATGCAGTCTTTGTTTTTATACAAATGGATTGACAATGAACAAAATACAAACAATCCACTTTTTTTAGAATAAATACATATACATAAACATTTAAAAATACGGGAGACGAATTTGCATTATCAGCAACTGCATATAAATTAGTGAGGCTTTCTTTTCTTTTCTTTTTTTTTTTTTTAAAGATTTTTATTGGGGAATTGGAGGGATGGGAACAGTGCTGGGGAATTGGGGGAAGGGAAACAGACAAGTTGCTGTTGTTTTGTTCTTCAGTCTAGTTGTGGAGGACGTTGCTTCACTGGCCCAAGTTGGCACCATCATTGCGCTCTTCCCGGGTGAGGCAGATCAGTCGCCGGCTTCTGGACGGCCGCTCACACTGGCTGCTGGCTACACACAGTAGCCCATGGCAATCCACTGCCACAGGGGCTGCAGCCTACACCGTCGCTGGCAACTCACGGCAGCCCAGCTCCAGGTTGAGCTGTTGTTCAGCATCTTAGCTGTGGAGGGCAGTGTCACTGGCCCACATATGTGGGATTGGAACCAAGGCCCTCTGGCATCCCAAGCCAGTTCTTAACCATCGCGCCATTCGGCCGGCCCCAGAGGCTTTCTTTTCTTAAAAAATGGGAACTTATAAGTTAAGTGGGAGAATATTTATTGCCCATTTGGAACATAAACCTCACCTTCTTTCTTTACTCTCCTATTATCTGACAGTCACGCTAGTATCAGGGGTCAGACTCTTTAGAATATCAAACTTAAACAGCTTAACTCTTAACTGTTTCCTTTGGACTTTCAATAAATATCCCAAACAACTGTTAGGTTTTCTAGTAGCTCCTTGTACATTCCCAAGGCGATACCTGTTCTAATGTGCTGAGGCAATGCCGAAGCTCAACAGTTCCTCTTGTAAACTACTGTCATTCCATAATTGCAAGTATTATAGAAACCTAATAAGCTAATCAGCTATAAATTCTAAAAAGAGTTACTATTTGAAAATGAATATGCTGCATTTTAGATACAGATTGAAAAATCACATCAGATGTATTGATAAACATCAACAGAATTTTGGCATAAAAACGGTCCCTAATTCAGAGAAAATGCTGGGATAGTCAAGGCTGCTGAAAACACACACACACACACACACACACACACACACACAGAAATTCATACATATTAAGAACACACCTATAGGATTATGTAGTGTTTTGATGAGAAAAAAAAGCATATAAATCTAATAGCTGAACTCCGATGGATATTCACTGTTAACATCATTACATCATAGCCATCTGTAGGGAAGGACATTGTTAGACTCAATATGTGGTTTCGTCTATTTATCATGATAAATTCTATGAGCGGATATTGTCACTTTCAGTCCACAAATGAGTAAGCCAACTTCTAGAGCAGTTAAGTAACACGTCCAAGGTCTTACAACCTTGATGGCTATATTTCACTCTGAAACACCACACTCTTTACTGCATACATTAACAAAAATTATTTGTTTTTCTACTTTCATCATTCTAAGTGATCTCCTGTGTGAGCAGGAGAGAAATAGAAGTGTGTCCCTAGAACATTGTCATAAAAGCTTTCCAGAACCATAGATTGTGTGTATCTCACATTTAAGTGTAAATTAAGAAATACTTTTATTTAAAATGATCTTTATTTCATGCTTGCTTAGTGATCAATAACTTTCAGTTAGAAAAGTTAAGGAAGGTAGTATCTTGCAGTTCTTAAATTAGAAGTGTAGTTTTAAAATATTGAAAAAAAACTTCAATAACATTCAATAAGCAACATGAAAACATTTTGAAAAGTGAAAAATCAATAAAAAATGACTCTATTTTCTCAATATATGTTGTAAAAACCTCAGGTACCCAGAGGCAAGTTTTATGCTATTTGGGAAAAAAGAGCATAAGTGGCATAAAATATAAGAAAAATTACAACCAACTTAAAACTTTAGAAGGTAAAAAAGACTATAGTAATTTTATAGTCATGAATTATAGACACCTAAAAGTAATTTTATTAGCGCCCGAAAGTTGTCACAGAATGCTGGGGCTGTAAGATCCTCCGATGATCCAAGACTAAAATCCTCAAGAAACACATGACCCTGAAACTGTGGTTCTTGCCCTCAGCTCCACCCTGGAGACTTGTCACACCTCTAAGTTCTCACTGACAATTCTTTAAATTACTACTTAATGTATAACTTAAGTTCAGAATTTAAGTAAACACATAGGTATGAAAGGAATAAATAGCACTAGCAAAAGAAACTTAGTTTCTAATTTCACCATGCCCAAAATAATGAATCAGGTAGCCTCTCAGAACCTTAGTTTTCTCATCTGTTAAGTTAAAGACCTTGAATTAGATCAGTGCCTCTTAAAGGGACATCGAAAACACCAGGAGGGCTTGTTAAATACAGACTGCTGGACTTCACCCAAGTATCTGATTCTCAGGGTGAGATCGGATGGGAGGATTTACATGCTGAAGTTACCAGATGGTGGTGGTGGTGCTGGTCAGAGCCAACACTTTGAGTACCACTGAATTAAATGACCTGTAATGTCCCTACTATAGCTAACATTCTGATTTTTTCATGTGAAGATTTTAAACTATTTCCCAATTTTTTCCTCCAAAAACATTGTAATATGGATCTTTTCACATTTTTATTACCCAAATAATAGACTAAACATAACCTTATACTGGACTTTTAGTATATTTCAGATAGGCTTCAGTATTTTCTAACCCATTCTTAGGAAAATGAAACTTATACTATGCCTAACTTATTGTCTTTTGTCTAGTATTATTTTTATTAACATTAACAGATATGAAGGCAATAAGTTAAATAACTTCCTCAAAAGCTTGCTAGTGAAAAAAAAACAAGCTTTACTCAAGTTCTTGGGTCACTAAACTATACTTTATTTCAATCTTGCTTTAAACAAGTGCCTGATATTGTATCTTCTATTGAGAAAAAATTTTGAAATTATTTTGGTATATTTATATGCTCTAGACATGAATAGATTCAAATCTGCATCAACAGAACAATATCAAGGTGCAATTTTTCTGGGTAATAGTGTGAAGACAATGATATCAACAGTCAGAATGATTATTATCACAGCCCAGCTAGCAGTTGGAATGTGTATTTGATGTGTCAGCTTTGATATGAGTTCTGGGTATACATATCAGTTTCATAATGCTTCTTTTTTTCTTTCAAAGAGACAAGTTCAACAAGAGCTGTTTAGTAGTCATGAGGCTGAGACAAGGTCATATAGTTGCCTGATAGCTCAGGCACTCTCCTGTCACCCAGCTCTTACTGTAATACTTAGCAAATAATTGTCAGCAAGAAGCCAGAGGAGGAATCCAAGGGCAGACATTTACCAAGAACGTTATTCTCTAACAACAGCTGTGGGGCTCAGGATGCTCTGTTCAGTTTCCTCACAGTGGATCCAAATTAGTGTTTCCACCTACATAGGTCAACATGAAAAGATTACATTGCCTTTTGTCCCATTTATAATCAATCCACACAAGTTATTGGTGTCTGGATTTAGACCATGTCTCCTCTACGTGGAGAACACGGGTGTAATTTAAGACACCTCATCAGAGCAAGATTCTTTTTTGTCTCCTCATTTCCTGAGGCAGCTGTGAGACGTCCACTGGTCTGGTCTGTCATCCTGGACTGGCCCAACCAGTGGGGCTGGGTGGTGAGGGGTGCCACCCTCCCAAGAAGTCAGAGAGTATAAAAGCCTTGTGCACTCAACCAGTCTTCATGTCATTGATGTACTTGACCTGACATGTCTGTACTCTATTCTGGCCCCTGAAAATAGGCTGGGACTTTTCTTCTGACAGTTTGGTATCCATGGTTTCCCATCTGGCCTTTGCCATAAAACTCTCTGGCAATTTAGTAGCATTCCTTATTAGAAATAATGTTATAGAAATACTAAAATATAAAAGTAGAAATTGTATGATTGCTGGAGATTTCAAACACTGGGATCAAGTTTGTGAGGGGGACACATAGGTCTTTAAATGGCCCTCAATTACCAGTAGGTTCTGACCACTATGGTGGCATGAATAGCAAAGAGCCAAGCGTAATAACAGTTCTGTTCATGTCGATCAGGGTCAGAAAGTACTCTCATTAGATTATCTCCATATGAGTAAAAACACTGTAATTGCCTGGCATGGAGCAAATGCTTAATAAATGGGGTCGGTTACATAACAATCAAATTAGGCATATCAATGTATTCATGATGAAAATCTTCTATCATCAGACCAAATATCACCTTAATGCACAGCCCATGCTTCAGTCAAACATGTTTCCAGCAAAGGGCCCTTGGAGTGGACACTCCCATTTCTTCCTTGGTGACTGCCACATACGTCCTGCGCACTCTGAACACACGGAAGTGCTTCCTGCTTCTTAACGAAACATCTATCTTCCTCCTGTGAATACCCCATGGTATCTTATTCTTCTCTTATGGTCATTTAAATAGTGTTTTGGATCTGAGCAATTCAAAGCTCAACTACACCGTGAACTAGCTATGTGACTTTGGGAAATTCACTTAGCAGCTCTGAGTCAAATTCTCTCATCTAAAAAATGGGATAATAATACCTGCCTCATAAATTTGTTGGGAGAAATAAAAAATTAAAATTAAGGTTTGTAAAGTGTCAGCACAGAGCACAGGAAATAGAGGCTTTTTATTATTAAAAAACAAAAAACAAAACAATGAGTCATGATTATAAAGATTATAAAGAGAACGTAAATACTAAGTAGAGAATAGGGAGAGTGAATCTTCTAATTTAAGACCTTCATAGATTCCCTTTAATGTCTGGAATAGGCTAGTTAGAGAATTACCAAACATTTAATTCAATCATATATATCAAAAGATAAGTCTAGGCATATATGCATATATATGCATATATATATATATATATATATATATGTACATACATGGTTTTTATGATTTTTACTGTGCTAAAGGGAAAAAATCCATATCTGAAAAAATCCCCCTCCCAGACTTATATGGATATTCTTACATTTAATTTAAGAAGGTGTAGATATTAAGCCTGCAATTTCAAGTAAGGTTTATGATTCCAAGCACTTTGGAGACAGTGAAACATGGATTTAACAAGCACTAATGTATATGTAGCTCGTTATTCAAGCCTTCTCCTGAACAGCTTGTCGTAGAGAGATGGCACAAAGTACAAGCATGGTGACACAGGATATGTAGGCTCGCAAGACAAGGCTTCAACATTAGTCCACTTCAGGTTTTGTCCATAAATGCTCTAATTTCCCTGGTGAGGAGCCCGTGGTGATATCCTGCCAGGGTATGTCTTAGTTGCCTTCCCACCATTCTTCACTTCATCCTCCTGGCACTCTATATTCAACAGTAATTTTTATTTGTAATTTTCTACCTATTTACTTCAACTTTTTTATTTAATTTATTTGTACTTTAGGTACTTTAGGTTTGAGTTAATAATCCTTGGCTTTGATAAACTTATTTCATCGATCTAAACATAGCCCTCTTTTATATACTTATTTATTTAGTTAAATGGTTAGTTTAATACTGTAATAAGAACTCATGGACCCAACATCTCAAAGGTCTAACTATGAAATTGTTATGATATTTGTCATTCTTTCTTACACTGACTTTGCCAGAGATCAAATAAATATTGATCTTACACTCTGACCACCTGATAAAATAGGTGATTGTGGATAAACAGCGTTTGTTTTCTCACTGCCCTCAGCCCTCCTTGGGGAAACTGACCCTGCCCACATTGAGTGATTTTGGTGGTCTGCCGACTCAAAGACCTCACGCCAGTAGCCACAGGAATGGGTGTGTGGTCCAGGCCTCACCACATGGCAAACCAGCACTTGGCTACTGTGAGTGGACTAAGGATGGGCGATCAGGAGGCTACACACTAGCGCTCACAGACAGAGGCTCTCTCCTTCCTTGGGTTTGGCTAAACTGGGATTTTATGACTCTTACGCTGTTGCCAATCTCCCCTCACCTGCTGCCATGGGGGGTGGGGAGGAAAGGGGCGGAATCTACCTGCAAAGAAAAAAATAGTAAAGAAAATGTGCTCAGAAAAGCAGAGGTGATATAGGGAGAAGGAAAGCCCTGAAGATAAAACATGAGTCTCTGGAGCCCCTGAGACCAGTTCTAATACTGTTAAATGTGAAGATAAATTTCCTTTGGTCTGTAAACTAATTTGGCTTAGATTTCTGTCACCAGAAAATAATACTGTTCTTGATCTTTACCATAAGATTTAATTTCTTGCCATAGAGAAGTAACATATCTCAGTGTTTAGGAGCATAAACTCTAAAACTAGCCTATTTGAATTCATATCCCATATATATCACCTATTAATTCTGAAACTTTGCACACTCAGTTTATCTATCCCTTGGTTTCTTCATCTGTAAAATGGGATGATAATGGTATGTGTCTCCACAGGCTTTTGCAAGAATGAAATGAGCTTATTTGTATAAATAACTTGGAACATGCTTAGAACATATTTAATGATCAATAAGACTAACTCAATATATCCCTTCAAGTCATTATTATAAAGGGTTTCTGATATAACCAATGTTTTCATCTGGCAGAATTAAAAAGCAATAATAATTATAGTCATATATTCTTAACATACTTATGTTTGCATTTATTCAATGACTGTTTTTTGAAAGCCTACTATGTGTAAGAGGCACTGTTCTAGGCTGGGTTATAGCAGTGAATAACAATCCACATAAACATATATACTTTACATTCTAGTCTATAAAAAAGTAACAAATAAACAAAATGATTAAGTAAAATATATTGTTTGTTAGATGTTGGTAATGTGAAGAAAAATACACTAGAAAAGAGGGAAAGGATTATAGGCTTTGTTGAAGAGCCTTGGTATGTGTGTCAATTTTAAATAGGATAGTCGGGGAAGACCTCAGTGAGAAGGCAGTATTTTAGGAAACTCTTGATGGAGGTGAAGAAGCAAAAACATTCCAGTCAGAGATATTCCAAAAAGAGAAAATGCAAAGCTTTAGGTTGAGAGCAAGGCAGATAAGTTTGAGGAACAGTAAAGAATAGGGAAGGGGAAACTAATAGAAAATCTGAAAGGTAATAGGAGACACAGATTATGTAGAACCTTCTGGGCTGTTGTGATAGCTTTGGCTTTCATTTGAGGAAAATGATGAGGCACAGGGATGAGGGGTTGAACAGAGAAGTGTTGTGCTCTGAGCGGTGGTTTAGAATGGCTCTGGCTACTCTGTGGAGAATTGTATCAGAGCAGGAGCAGGCCAATAATACTTTGAGGGAAGGTTCCTAGTGCAGCCAGATGCCTCCCCTGTGTCCCCAAGAACCCTGTGCCCCATACAGAATATGCTGGGGGGCTTACAAATTGCATTGCATGGAACGAGCCCCAATAACAGTTAAGGCATCCCTGTCCCCTCAAATCAGACACATGTAAACCTTCCTCGGAACTGCTTGGCTATGCCTGCCTCAGTGGCTCAGACATGCCCCCAGCTTGTTGTATTTCAGACTCCACAGGGCCAGGGTTGAGGTCTGAGGTATTTCAACTGCAGCCTGAAGTGGGGTGCATGGATCCACTGGCCATGAGGGACTGATGCTTTGCAAGGGACTGGATCCTGTATGCTCTCTCTCTCTCTCTCCTCTTGCTGACCACTTGAATCTGCTGTGCATTTTATCTGTTCTGAGACCTCAAGTCATGTACTGGTCTCCTCCCTGGGTGATACTTATCTGCCTTTGACCTTGGCTGCATTCATTGTATATTCTATCCTGCAGTGCAGCCTGACCACCTAATGAAACAAGTATCCAGAAAAGACATGATGGTCGCTTGGAGCAGGTCGCCATGGCAGAGTTGGTAAGAAGAATTAGATGATGGATATACTTTGAAGGTAGAGGCTGCCTAATTTACACGAATTGGCAACAGGGTATGCACTAAACAAACAGAGTAGTGAAGGGTGACTCAAAGGACTGAACACCTGAAAAAGAAGAAAACCTTATTAATCAGTGGGGAATTCTAGAAGAGGTGTCTATTTGGGGCTAAGTAGAAATCAGTGCATTTTTGAAGATGTTAACCTCAGCAGGGGGAGCTTTTAGACATCTAAGTGGAGGTGGCAAGATGTACTTTGATAACTGAGCCTGGGGTTTAGGGCAGACACTGAGTATGGGACATAAGTTTTGAAGGCATCAGCATGTTGACAGCAAGTAAAGCCATGACATTGGATGTGATCATCAAGAATGAGTATAGATAGACAAGTGGGCCAAGGACAAACCTGGGGCACCTAAGGCCAGAAAGGGAAAGAAAAGCCACCAAAGGAGAACAAGGAGACAAGGAAAAAAAAACAGTGGAGAGTGTGGCCCTGGGAGACAGGGAACAAAGGGGCTACATGAAGGAAGGACTGATCGACTCTATCAAATGGCATTGATGAGTCAAATAAAAAGAGGACTGGGGCTCTACCAAGGGCGACCTTGACAACAGCAGTATTGCAGAGTAGTGGGGCAAAATATTTATTAGAGTAGGTTTAAGGGGTAATGAGAGAGGAGAAATTGAAGATAGTGAACACTGACATTAGGTTTCCCTTTTGAAGTTTATATCTTAATCTTTTGGAAAGATTTACTTGCTGTTAGACATTGTACTAAATGTAAAACTTATATGGCAAATAATTTAATAAATTCCTTCTTAACATCTAATGAAACATCTGTTCCTTTTTGTCCACTGTGATGATTGAGATGTATGGCATGCAATAAAATTATTAATAATGTTATCCTTCTGAACGAGAATCTACTCTTTGATTCACACCATTAAATAACCTTCTAATCTGTGAGCCAAAATGTCAACCAATACCTTGGACTGGGTCCTAAGGATATCGGTGAGTAAAAAAGAACATTCCTTAGCTGGTTTATTTTTCTTTAGTATTAGTGCTGGTTTGGCTCATCTCAATGTCTGTAGTAAATTGCTTTTTACCCAGGAATTTGCAAATAATTTAGTTGGAGCGTTTCTAGCCATATGTATATCATATATTTCTTATTAAATCCTGGCTAGAATCCATCAGTTCTGGAGATGTATTGTTTTACAGATTTTGTGACTGGTTTGTCACAGAAAGTAGAACACAATCCAATCTTTTTCTTTGTTGCTGGGTATCAGTTTCATTTGGCAATGCTAGTATTTCAACAGCATCTACAAGATGCTTGAAGTTGAGTTGAGGCTGAGACTGAGACCGTTTTGAGCATTTGTGATAACACACAGTCATAATTCTGAGCCCCACTGTATCACCAGGTAGACCAAAAAATGTGGGTTCTTCTGAGTAATGTGTCCCTAGCAATTTACTTAGTTTCAACTCCAGTGCAAGCAGATGAATTTTAATTAATACACAAAATAAACCCTACAATTTGGGGACAATTATTTGCCTTTTTCCCCCAAACTTTTCTATTTAATCATTGATTTTTTTCCACTTACAGTAATTGCTAAGAATAGACAAATTTATAATTACGAAAGTTATAAAAATTATAACAAAATGTTTATATATATGTTATAAATTATAGGTTATTTAAATAAATGTATCATTTATATGTTATGATAATTTTAAAATATCAGAATTTAAATATCTATCACAATGTATTTATGTATCCAAAAAATAAATCACTTCCCATGTGGGAAGAGTAAGAACAAATTTATGTAGAATTTTACAAAACTCTGTATCATCTTCTGTATTAGTTTTCTAGGGCTTCCATATTCCTTTGCTGTCTTGGAGGCTAGAAGTCTGAAATCAAGGTGTTGACAGGGTTGGTTTCCTCTGAGGCCTCTCTTTGGTTTGTAGATGGCCGTCTCCT
Organism: Hipposideros armiger; assembly: GCF_001890085.2. Taxonomy (NCBI): domain Eukaryota; kingdom Metazoa; phylum Chordata; class Mammalia; order Chiroptera; family Hipposideridae; genus Hipposideros; species Hipposideros armiger. The sequence goes on along the minus strand of NW_017731737.1, from coordinate 1,292,174 downwards.
CCCTGTTTCTCCATATGGTCTTTTCTCTGTGACTTTCCGTGTCCAAATTTCTTCTTATAAGGACACTAATCATATTGGATTGGGCTTGCAATAAGACATTATTTTAACTTAATTACCTCTTTAAAGACCAAATGTCTTCTGCAAATACAGTCACATTTTGAGGTACTGGGGTTAAGAATTCAACATAAGAATTTGGGGGAAAGTGCACAATTCAGACCATAATAGTTTTCCATCATATCAAATTAGTTAAAACTCATGCCTAGAGCAGTGGCCATTAAATGTATTGAGTTATAGCCTATCAGAAAAAAAATTTTTAGTACATACCCACAATATTTATACTTTTATTTATTTATAAATTGGTACATCTAAAACACACACATGTGGACAGTTTAAAGAATTACCTAGAGGGCCAGCAGGTTAAGAGCTTGCTCAAGAGTGTGAGCTCTGAGCAATAGCGGTTTGAGTCCTGCACAAGCTGAGTTGCTACTGAGCTACCAACAGGTGGCAGGATGGCTCAGCTAAAAAAAAAAAAAATTACCTGAAGATGAAATATATTATTTTTCTTTGTCATAGCTTCATACTATTGTTATCTAATTCTCAAGGAACAATATGTTTTAGGGAGAGGTCTATCATATCAATAATGAATACAGTTTTATATTTCAAATAACTCCTCATATTTTTTATTTTAGAATAAGCAATTTGTAGTCAAATTGTCATTGTTTCTGATCTCACACATGGCTGGAGAAGAGCTCCATTCTAGGTGAATGTCACTACATATTCTAGTAATTAGGGATTCAAAGTTCCTGACTTCATGAAGTTTACCTTCCAGTAGAGAATATGGATGCAGCAATAACCAAGTAAATATAGTCTCTAATGCAATGAGGGTAAGGAAGAAACAGCAAGATAAAGGGAAAAGAGCTATTTGTGTTGAAATTTCCATAGAGACCCTCTGGAAGGTGACATTAGAACACAGGCCAGAATAAAGTAAGAGGAATTGGCTTGGGAAGGTTGGAGCAGTACTCCAGACAGGAAGTTAGTTTGTTTGTCTTCTCTTTCCTCATGAGAATGTAGGTACCACAAATGCAGAAACCTTGGAAGGCTAACTGCAGATAGCTCAGTACCTTAACAGTGACTGGTACAGAGTAAAAATTTAATACATATTGGATTAAATTGTTTTAAAGTTATTTATCTTTTGAAAAATTAGTTTTGGGATAAGTTGGGGAAGAATTATAACCCTGCAGCGGATGTATGTGTTTTAATAATAAATCTGCCAAGATTCTATGTGAACAATGATGAAAATACAAATCCAATATAAACAATAAGAAATATGCAGAAAATTTTAAGCGGAATGTTGATTATTAAAGGTACAAGGAAGCCAAAAGTAGGCAGCTAAATAAGCAAAGGAAAAAGGGAACGAATACTGTATTAATTCAGTTTCTGTGGAAACCCAATTTCCAGGTCTCAAGCTTCAGTTCTTAGACATTTTTCAGAGACTTCCCATATCATTTGCGATCTCTGAGAGGCAAAGGCTGAGATGGAGTTAGGAGTCCAAGAGTTTTTATTGGGGGTAATATTTGTGAACGGCAGAAGAAGATATAGCAAGACAACAAAGAAAGCCTTCAGACCACAATGCAGCACGATGCTGACACCTGTGTAAGGGAAGGCTGAGGTGGGAGGCAGAGCTGGGGACATGCAGGACTGGACAGGGAGCACCTTAGACTGACTTGCAGATCTGAAAATGTCTCTTGCACCCCAAAAGGAAGCTCCAGATCAAAGGACGTCTTTGAAGGGGTCCTCATTGGGCGGACATGGCCAGGTCCTCTACTCCCACAGTGTTTGCTCATTGCTGGGGGCTGCCCAGGGAGAGCAGAGGCAGACTGTGCAGCACAAATGCCCAGAAGCTGTCAGCCAACTGCTGCTTGCAGCCCCACAGGAAGCCGTATCTCCAAGGGAGGTCAGAGAGGTGCACACCCTGCCTACCACTCTCACAGAAGAAGAGGCGGCTTTCCAGGGCATTCGCAGGAGAGGCCTCATCCCTGTCATTCTTGTTGTTCCCTTGTGCTGGCGTTATTAGTTTTATCATCAGTCAGACTGACTTGACAGGAATCTCTTTAAGCTCTTTGTCTATTTTATGAAGGTTTATTTTGTTAAATTCAAAACCTCATGCAATTGTCCACAGGTAACTGCAAACTGCTCAAAGCCAACAGCAGTGAGGGTGTCCCATGCCACCTCCACCCTTTTCTCAAATTCCTCCTAAAATTTCCATCACACATGACTGTCGCACACTAGTGCAGTGATGTGCCAGTTCAAGTCTCTATTAGTATCAGCAGAGCCTATCTCTTTGTCTTTGTCTTCCTTATTAAGGTGCACACACACACTGCTGGTGATTCTACTTCCTCCTGCTGCCCATGTGGAGAATGGGTGCAATCTATGACATGGAATGAGGAGAGGCATAAGAGTGTGCGCTGGTCTGTAGGCCTGGAGGCAGCATTCTGTGAGGGCTTTTGCTCTGCACACTGCGGGTATCAGGGGAAATCCACAGTCTGGAGAGCTACCGTTAGTGCTAGCACGGATGACTCTTTGCACTGCAACTTAACTAACCATTGTTTGAGGGCTGAATATATACACATCAGAGGCTTCTTATGTTATTCTTTCCCCAAAGAGTAGTAAGATTCCTTCATCCATTTTTTGGGTGGTAACATTGAGATGTAAAAAGTGCTTAAATATCTCACTCAAAATCACACAGTTAGCATGTTGCAGAGCTGAGATTCAAATCAAGGTCGGATTCCAAATTTTTAATTCTAAACCACTGTTTTTTTTTTTGTTTTCTCAGAATGAGAACTTACAAAGATTAATCAACTATGATTTTAAAAAATAGAAAGAGGAGTATCACTTTTGGTCCATACATAGATATGAGGATATATGCATTTCTTTTTCTTTGTTTTTTTAATTTTTTTTTCCTACCTCATTACTTTAGATCTTGTTTTTTATGGGCAGCTACCCTTTCTACTTCCTATTTATATTTCAGAAATCCTATTGCTGTGATACCGAAAACGAGTTTCTCATTAGTATTCAGGTGACAATGAGAAGAAGCTATGAAAGCAGGCACATGAAGGAGGCGAGGCTGTCATTGTGCCCTGAGCTTATGACAAATGTCAGTCAAGGCCAGTGGCTCATTGGCGTCTCTTTTGTTGTTGGTGTTTGTTGTTGTTTAGACAATGGAATCATTTAGAAGCAGCCTCTGCCTGCACGGTAACACACTGAAATCCATGGTCGTGTCGGGGTGGGTTGAAACCGAGTCGAGAGCTTAAACGAGATCAGGGAGCATGCCAGGCGCACAGCGTGAGCCTCTGAATCAGGTGGGGAAGAGAGCTGACCTTTCGCAGAGGGCAACAAGCTCTGCTCTCTTTGTTCTTGGCAAAATTACTCAGAATTGCCCTGTTCATGTTCCCACCCCACTCAGAAATGCCGGGAGAAAGTCTCACTTTGACACCCTAACAAGAGCGGCTTTCTGTAACCAGCTCCACTCTCACTGGTGGGCAGGACCCAGAGCAGCAGCAGTTTCCCTCCGGGAGGTGAGGACCCTCTTATACTGAGATGTGTGCGACTTCCCACCGCTCTGCAGTGAGAACTGCCATAGAGGGTGGTCCTCTGTGGGCTCCCACTGACTCCTCAGTTTGCTCCTGCCACGAGGTGAGGATTTCGGTCCTATCTATTTGGAAACTACTGGGTGGTAATCTCTAGAGAGGACAAAGGCAGGTGGAAAGGGCTCCTGAACTGCCCCAGAAGAGCCCTCCCTGCCCACGCTCGAGGATCTCTGTAACCCCGTGTGGCTGGTGATAAGCAGTCAGCGCAGCACATCTGCCCTAGAATGTTAAGTAAGGTGTGTGAAAAACAATGGTGAGGTCTGTCTAGGTTTGTCTATATCCCCCAGCGCTCTGGCACTGAGTTCATCATAGGCAGCAGCTAAATACTTATTTTTATGAATAGATGGGCTGAAAGAAAAGTTTTCTATTGGCATTGGCTGTTTGATTGGCATACCCACGTGACAGTCTGTTTCCAGACCTGCCAAGAAAGTCCTGCAGAGCCGCCCGAGGTTCTTCTCTGGTGGCTTGGCTTCCTCAGCCTGCCTGGCTACTTTCCTGCTGGTTCCCTCTTTTCCGCCGATCACTGGTTCTCTGTCATGATTTACATGTCCTCTGGCTCTGGCTGATGCCACAGGCTCTGGCTTCCTGCTTTCTCTAACCTCTCATTCCTGACTGTTTCTTAACATTCCGACCTCTGCTCTCATGATCTTCACTTTCCAGGTGCTTTCAGGGCAAGTAGTGACTTTAAATAAACTCAGTACCAAAGCAATCTCTCCCTTGAACAACCACCTTCCTGTCACTTCTCCTTCCCTAACCTTCATTCCTGTTCTTTAGGTGGAACTCTGTCATGAGCGCTGGGGATTTCTTTTTCTTTCTTTCTTTTTTTTTTGCAAGTAATGATGCTTGCTAATGTGAAATGCTTCTCTGGGAACAGAGGCTAACAGGTATAACACAACGGAAGAGCCATTGCCCAAGGTGGAAATGAAATGCAGTGTGGCTTCCCGTTCTCTGTGCTTTGAAGATATGCTCTCATTCAGCAGCCATTGCAGCAGCTATTTTGAGCATATCACTAGGCCAGATTCTGGGAGGAATACAAAGAAGCAGGTTCCTCACAGTGCAGTGGCCTGCAGGAAGAGCAGTGTAGTCGGGCAGACATGACTAATATGAGAAAGATGTGAGGTGTATGTGAGCACTGCTGATATAGAGGGGTTTCAGGAGCAAGAAGGTTGCTAAGACTTCATCCCAAAGACTACAAATAAATTCTTTACTCCTAAAGAACTGCAATCATCTTGAGAGAGTTTTCTTGTGCTGGAAACATCCAGGGGGACAGATTCTAAACCTTTTATCTATCATATTTCAAAAAGAGAAGATAATTGGAAGTGTTTTTGTAAAATATGTCCGTTAAAATAGTTGCCCTTCCAACAACTTATACTGAAAATATTTTCCCCATGTGTTTTCCATACATATCTCACTTTAAAATAAAAAAATAAAAAAAAAATCAAGGAAGGAGATCTTAAAATATACTATTGTTATTGTTAGGAGTATTGAGTATGCAAACATTTGCACAACCCAGACCACAAGTTATGTGGATAATTCACAATTTTTTTCATTTTTTTGCAACTGGAGAGAGTGTTATCTTGCACACTGCAAAGCGTTTGGCTCCTTAGCCAGTGATGTTTAGCAAAGGGAGTACAAGAATGTAGGGTGATCTCCAGGGCCTGTTATAATTTGAAATGTGAACATGTTTCAACTGCCACATCTCTGAAGTAACAGTTTCTTCCTTCTGACAAAACAAAAACCTTTTTGTATAGGTTATCTGCTGTTGTGTAACACACTATCCCAAACCTTAGTGGCTTAAAACAACAATTTATTCTTATCGCTCACGCAGGGTCTCTTGTGCTGCAGGCAGATAGTGAATGAAGCTCCTGTCATCTGAAGTGTCAGCTGAGATGACGAGCCAGGAGGGCTCACTCAGGTGACCGGCAGCTTAGGCTGGCTGTGGGCTGAGAATTCTGCTAGGGTTGTTCGCTGGAACATACGCATGTGGCTTTTGGGCTTTCAACAGCATGGCTCCTAGCTTTTGAGGGGGATCATAACAATGGTTATATATTTTAATATTAGTTATATTATACAACATCTATTTTACTTTGCTTACAACTTGTATAGCGGGAACTTGGGGAGAATGTGTTTGTGATGTCATCCAGGGCAGATTCCAAAACAATTCAAGTAGAACTGACAGGCTTCTTATGATTTAGCTTCAGGAGTCCCAGAATGTTATTTCCACGATATTCTGTTCATCAATTAAGTCACTGGGATTAGTTCATCACATTCAAAGAGAAAGACGTTAGACTCCACCTCTTGATATCAGAAGCAGCATGCATTCAGGGAGAGACACTATCTACCAGTCTGCCTCTGGCCTTTACAATTCACATCTCTCCCACATACAAAACACATTCATGCCCACCTCAAGACCTGCATGTTCTCATTCCAGTGTGGCACTAGCGCAAAGTCCAGGATCTTACCATCTAAACAAGGCCCAGGTGTGGCTGAGGTTTCTCAAGTGTAGTTACTCTCAATCTGAGAACTGTGACTAAGGGCACAAGTTATCTGCCTCCTGCGCACCCAACATACAATGCTGATGCAAGGGTAGGATAAAAGTAATAAATGGTTCAGTGCCAAAAGTGAGGGGTGTGAAATGGGGTGTACGGATGCAGCAATCACGGGTCGAAAGGATTTCTGAAATCTTGGCAGGCACACGGTGCCTAGTCTTTGACATGAAATGGGCCCTGGTTCTGCTTCCTGGGAGTGATCGCGGTGGTTCTAGTCTCTGCTCTGCTGTCTTTAGCCTACGTTTGCAGCCCTGTAGCTTTCTCAGGCTGCTTCCAGCCTTAGACGACTGGGGTCCCAGAGGCATTTTTTTTTTTTTTCATTTTGAACTGTCTCTGTGTTTTTCCATCCAAGCTAACAAGTAAAATTCACTTACAGGCTTCATGAGTTTCTTATAACTCACGTTGGGATTTGCTCGATTACAAAAGCCAGATCTGTTGATCTTGCAGATACAGATTCCTCTATCCTGAGAGTCAGGGTGCTATGGGATACCACCCTGAAAAGCCATAAAAATCCTTTTGTCCAGCCCAGGATCTAAACGATTTTAGAGGCCTCATTGTTTATTTCTTAGACAGTCTTTGAACATACCCTTAAATCTTTCTTGAGTTCTCAGCAAAGGATCTTAGCATTATACTCTTGACTTTATATTTACCCCGAGGCCATTTTTTTTTTTTTTTTACTTTGAGAAACTTTTCCCTGGCTCAAAACACTGTCTCCAGTCCTCTTTAATTCCATTTTAAATTCATTTCTCTCTCTCCTTACCACGCCACTAAAAAAAGTTCTCTTTTTCTTCATTCTCCTTGGAAATCTCCTTAGGAAAACACGCCAAGTAGATAATACATTTTATTTTCCATGTTATCATAGGTGACAGTGTTGCCAAACTTTCCTCCAAAATATAAAGAGGGTGCCTCTTCTCCAGCTCTGATAACAGTGTCCTCATTCTTCACTAGTACTCTCCTCAAGGCTCGTTTAGCTTCTGCCTGTCTTCTAGTCCCGAGGCAAATGTTTTTTGTTTCAGATTTTTGTTACAGCAGGACTTCATTTCAAGATACAATTTTTGTTTTACTTATTGCTGTGAAATAAAAACCACATTACTTTAAAGCTTAGTGACTTACAATAACCATTTTATTTTAGTCATAGCTTTGTGTGTCAGGAACTTGGAAAGAGCTTGGTTGGGAAGTTCCTTTCTGGTCCATGTGATATCATCTGTGACAGCTGAGGTACAGGATGAATTTTAAAGATGGCTTCTTCACTCACTTGTTTGGTATCTCAGTGCTCCTTGCCCTCTCTCACTCCACATGGTTTCTCGTCTTCCAGGGCCTCACCGTACGACTTAGGCTTCTTACACTATGATGTTCTCAGTTTGTACCACTGACTATATGGTATAAGGCTTCCAAGAGGAAGGAACCAGAAGCTCCCAAGCCAGTTAAGGTCAGTGCTTGGAACTGTCGCGTCCAGCGTGACTAGTCGAACGGGCCAGAGTAGGGATGATGGAGGATTAATAAAAGATTAACAAAGTACTTGAAAGTGGGGACTAGGTGGACAACTGTCTCCTGATGGGAGGGCAGTGACCCAGTCTAGCAGCCATGCTTTACTTATATAGTCTTGCTTATGCGGGGGGAGGAAAGGTGTGGAAATGGCCTTGGGCAGAGGATGTTTCATGCATCAGGTGTAGGATATTTGCAACCAATGTTGCAACAAAGGTACGGGACCCAGAATGTTTTATCACCAGTGTACCAAAACCACCTCCGTATGTTGAGATGCTATGTCAGCCTTGCAAAAACACAGCCAGAGAGTGTGCCTTGCACCAGCCTCTCCTTTACGGCTCCAGAAGGTGGTCTTGGTCTCCAGCCTGTCTCCCTTTTCTTTTTTGTAATCACAGCTGATGCACATCCGTGGCTATTTGGGCGAGTTCCCCACGGAGCCCTCGGCCGACTGGCAAGTGATTATGGCCAGCATAGCTAGGAACATGTGGTCAGGGGTTGGGGGTTTGTTCTGGCGCTGTAGCATCTCTGTAGCCCTTCCGGTCAACTTCTTCACTTGGCCCCAAGTTGGGGGATTGACTTCCCGTGTCTGCCTGCTGCGAGGGATCCTCTTTTCTTTGGTCAATCGCAGGCGCTTGAATCTGTTGGTAAGCTTGAACTGCATAGGTTGATTGCTTGCCTAAACCAGCGAAGGCACCCGTCCCTGTCAACATTTCAAAGGAAATGGGAGTCTGGTGTTGCTCGTTTCTCCTAGCCTGGTCCGCGGTCCCATCGTGCCATTCTGACTTAAATAGTAGATAATCTCCACCTGAGAGGCATGCCTTCCTCAGCATTCCCCAGTCAGCTGGGGCTAGACTGTCAGTGGAGATGGACTCTACCGAAGAAAGAGTAAACAGTGCTGTCGGCCCATACATTTGCGTAGCTCTCCTTAATTCCTTCAACAATTTGAACTGAAGGGACTCATGTTTTCTGATCCCCTGCCCTGGGTTATTAGGGTCAGGAATCTCAGAGACCGGGAAACACACGTGGAAACCCGTAACATCTTCCCCTCGCTCCTCAGCTGCTAGTACAGCTTGCTGGAGAAGAGTGACCTGCGGCCCTGTGACCTGCCATGAAGGCGCAGAAGACCGTTGTTTGGGCCGTGCCCTGCCTCCCACTGTTCCCATCCCCGATCTATGTGCGGCAGTCGCAGTCCTATGTATGGTGGATGGCCCACACAGTGGAAGAGGCGGCTCCCCACTTCCCCTAATCTCTTTTAATGACTTCTTATGCACAAAAGCACGGAATATTTCTACCTCCTCCTCATCGTCCTCTTCATTGGGATCCTCACCTTCCCTTTCTTACTCATCCTACCTTGCCCCTCTTTCTAGCTGTTCTTCCTCCTCAGGGGATAACTGGCCATCCCCTGACTCTCCTGTCCTAGGCAGGAGGCCAGAGTAGCCCTCAAGTGTGGTAGGCCTCCCTGGTACTGAGGACATGCATTCTAGGTTGCGCTTGGACAGATTAGTGGGATCCCAAGCATTGTTTAATTAAGTTCCAGAGACCGAATGTATACACTGACAAATGTTGAGGTCCCTCCTGGGTATACCACTCCCTCAAGTCTCTTCCAACCTTATGCCAGACTTGACTATTTACTGTTCCTTCCTTTGGGAACTAGGGGCACGTCTCTTGGGCAAATCCCAGGAATTTATCTAATGTTCTGCTGGGCACTTTATACCCTCTGTTCTTTAGCAGTGACTGCAGCACTTGTAAATACAGAGTGTGATCTCGAGATCCTGAATTCCCCATATTATCCTAGCAATCTTACTGCGTTCCACCTACCTCAGAAGTTCTGTGCATCGGCCAACACTTTCCCATGGAACATTCCTCTAATCTGCAGATTTGGAGTTCCCCCGAACTCAGTCCCTGTTCAGGTGCCACTTGCCACGTCCAGCACAGCTAGTCGAACGGGCTAGAGTGGGGGCTAGCCGAAAGGGCTGGAGTGGGGGCGACGGAGGATTAAGAAAAGATAGTGCTTGAAAGCGGGGGCTAGGTGGGCAACTGTCTCCTGATGGGAGGCCAGTGACCCAGTCTAGCAGCTGTGCTTTACTTATATAGTCTTGCTTTTGCAGGGACAAGGAAGGGGAGAAAATGGCCTTGGGCAGAGGATGTTTCATGCATCAGCTGTAGGATATTTGCAACCAATGTTGCAACAAATGTATCGGACCCAGGATGTTTTATCACCAGTGTACCAAAACCGCCTCCGTATCTTGAGATGCTGTGTCAGCCTTGCAAAAACACAGCCAGAGAATGTGCCTTGCACCAGCATCTCCTTTACAGCTCCAGAAGGTGTTCTTGGTCTCCGGCATGGAACCAAGGTTATTTCTGCAACCATTTACATTTGTCAGAGAGGTCACATAGTCCACCATGTTCTATGAAGTAGAGACATAGGCACCACTTTTTGATCAGGAAGACCAAGTTGTCATTATAAAAGAGTATGTGGGTTGGGAGATAGAGTTGT
>NW_017731737.1:1265723-1280529 GCF_001890085.2 Hipposideros armiger | reverse complement strand
GAAGAGTTTGACAGATGTGTACACCCATGAATCCATCACCACAATAAAAATAATGAACATTGTGTCACCCCCAAATTTTTCTCATGTACTTTTGTAATCCCTCCAAAACCTCACCTATGCCCTCATCCCCACTCAACACTAATCTGCCATCTGTCACTAAAAGTTAATTTGCAAATTCCAGAATTTCAAAAAAATAGGAAGATGTAGGATGTACTGTTTTGTCTGGATTCTATCACCCAGCATTATCATTTACAGTGTTATCCATATTGTTGGGGATATAAATAGTTCATTCTCTTTTATTATTAAGTAGTATTCTACTGTATGGGTATATCTCTAATTATTTACTTATTCATCTGTTCAAGGATATTTAAATTGTTTTCAGACTATTACAAATAGAGATGCTGTCAATAATTGTATGTAAATATCTGTGTTGTCAACTGGTGGTTTTTCGTGCCTATTCTACGCCAAAAAGAATCCCAAACTTGGAGTGTAGTGAAGAAGGAAACTTTATTCAGTACAAATAGCTCAACTGTGATACAGCACAACTGTAAGAACAGCACAACTCTGGAAGGCTCAATCGTGTTACAGCTCAATTATGAAGCAGCATGACTGTGATACAGCATGGCTGTGAAGAGGCACTGGGGTGAGACCCCTCTTAGTCTAGCCATCTCTGTTTTGCTCAACCTGCTCTGGTTCAGTCCACTTCACTCTGCCCTGTGTTGATCTGCTCTGTTCTGCTGCAGCGAGAAATCTTCAGTATTTTAGCTCCAGCTGGGGAAACCCAGTCTTCAGTGGAAAGGAAAGGTGCATTCTCACAGCCAGAGGGGAGCTGACGTATATAGACAGAAGTCCCCACCCCTGGTTCTTGATTGGTCCATCCTCATGCAAATGAGGCATCCAAATCATCATGGGTTGATTGGTCCAAAAAGCACTCTCCTGATTGGTGAGAATGGAGGCTCTCCAATTGGTCAGTGAAGATGCTGATGGGGATATAGCTGCACAGGTCTGACTGGACAGGGAAAACCTCATTTCTGTTGGTTGAAATACAATTCCAGGAACTTCTTTATAAGGGCTGGCTCAGATGGCAGGAACACAGTGCAGGCTGGCAGTTCATTGGGGGAAGCAGGTAGTTTGGTGCAGGCTTCTCCTTGAAGTGTGGTTTGCATGAGAGGCCCCTATTTAGAAATGGCTGCTAGGCTGTGCTTTTAAATTCGAGCCCAGTTAGCCACCAGGAGCCCTTTGTAGGAGGTATCATATTTCTCAGGGTCCATAGTATGAATACACATTTACTTTCATTTCTCTTGGGTAAACATGCAGGAGTGAAATGGCTGGATCACATGGCCTGAGTATGTTTGAATTATTAAGAAAGTGGCAAACTGTTTTCCAAAATGGTTATATGATTTCACATTCCCAAAAGCAATGTATTAGAGTTCTAGGTGCTTCTCATCTGCACTAGCACTTAATGTCTTTAGAATTTTTAATTCTAGATATTCTAATATGTGTGTAGTATTAGTATCAGTAGCGTATTTTGGTTTTCCCCTGTGACTAATTATATTCAGTGTTTTTTCATGTACTTAGTTACCATAAATATGTCTTTGTTGGTGAAATATTTGTTCAAATTTTGTACTCATTTTATTTATTGGGAGTTGAGTTATAAAGGATTTCTATGTATGCTGGATAAAAGTCCTTTATTAGACATATTTTTAAAAATATTTTCTCACAGTCTGTATCTTGTCTTTTTCTCCCTTAACAGTCTCTTTTGAAGAGAAGTTTTTAATTTTGGAGTCTGATTGTCAAAGTTCTCTTTTATGTATTGTGTTTTGTGTTGTATTTAAGAAAATGTTGCTTAGCCCAAGGTCACAAAATGTTCTCTTCTTTTTCTCTAGAAGTTTTATAGTTAATGCTTTACATTTAGGATTGAGATATATTTTGAATTAATTTTTATATGGTACATGTTATGTCTTGATTTTTTTTGCATATGGATAGTCAACTATTTCAATATCATTTATTTAAAAGATTATCTTTTTTCACCCAATTGTTTGAACCTTTGTCAAAAATCAGTTGTCCATATGTATGGATCTATATCTAAACTCTTTAGGCAGTTCCATTGATCTATTTGTCCATCTCTATGCCAATATTATACTATCTTGATTACTGTAGCTTTATAATAGGTCTTAAACTCTTTTTTTTTAAGATTTTTATTGGGGAATTGGGGGAAGGGGAACAGACAAGTTGCTGTTCTTTTTTTTTTAAAGATTTTTTTTTTTTTATTGGGGGAATTGGGGGAGTGGGAACAGTGCTGGGGAATTGGGGGAAGGGGAACAGACAAGTTGCTGTCGTCTTGTTCTTCAATCTAGTTGTGGAGGATGTTGCTTCACTGGCCCAAGTTGGCACCATCATTGCGCTCTTCCCGGGCGAGGCAGATCAGTCGCCGGCTTCTGGACGGCCGCTCACTGCGGCTGCTGGCCGCTCACGCTGGCTGCTGGCTACACACGGTAGCCCATGGCAACCCACTGCCGCAGGGACTGCAGCCTACGCCGTCGCCGGCGACTCAGGGCAGCCCAGCTCCAGGTTGAGCTGTTGTTCAGCATCTTAGCTGTAGAGGGCAGTGTCACTGGCCCTCATATGTGGGATCCAAACCGGGGCCCTCTGGCATCCCAAGCCGGCTCTTAACCAACGCGCCACTCGGCCGGCCCATAGGTCTTAAACTCTTTATCTTTTGTATATCTACTGTAGGTTTTTCCTTTGTGGTTACCATGAGGCTTATATAAAACATCTTGTTATACCTGTTCTCAGTTTGTATGAGCACCAAGTGCTGTTCTCTCTCATCTTTTTGCGTATTTCTTTCCCTGGTATTGGATAGCTTCTTTATTCAGATATGTTTCTCAAACCTATGCAGAATATTCAAGAACGACCCTCCTTAGATCTTCAGCATCCTCTCACTGTGCAGCGCTTTCTTATCTATAATTTCTAGCACATTGGTCTCCCTAGCCTCTCAGCTTGGTCTGTTCAACTCAGGAAGTCTGCCAGGCTCTGCCAGTGTCCCTTCTGGAACTGTAACCTGGAAGCTCCCTAAAGCAGAAAGCTGAGGCAATCATAGGGCTCATCTTATTTGTTTTCGACCTTTTCAAAGATCATTGTTCCTTGTGGGCTCAGGTCCAGTGTCTTGAAATCCATTGTTTCATCTAGTTTTCCATTTTTTTGGGTTTGCTTTAGTGGAAACATAAATTTGTTTCCTGTTGTTCTACTTGGCTAGAAGTGTCTTAGCTTTTGCTTTTATAAGTTAAAATATAGCACACCCCTCTATCCAGTCTAAGCAAAGCTAAGTGTCATTTATCTGTTTTAGATTAAGAAAACAAACAAAATAGAAACCTCAGTGTTCTCCAGTGTTTAAAAGGGTTTAAAACCATTTCCATAGAGAGATATGGAGGTACCAGACAGGAATTCCACTCATAGCCAACTTATCTCTCTGAAGTCCCCCTTCACCTGCACCCCAGCTCTAATTATTCCCTGAAACTCTCCCCAGACACAGCCTGAGTAGATTTCCTTTCTCTCCCCATCTATATTGTTTGATGTATCTGCCTTTCTAATGTAAATCAATACAGACTTTCCAGTCTTCTTTCAAATTTCTCTATATTCATCTCAAAGCTATAGATTTAAAAGGCTGGGCTTCAAAAGAGATAAAAATGAAAACCTCCTAATAAAATGCTGTGTTTGTGTATGTTCATGTGTTTGTGAGAAAAAGGTTATGAATATACTCTAACTTTTCTTTTATATTTATGACACATTTTAAAACTAGAAGAATAATAGGCTTAATTAATCACTCATAATTAGACAAATAACATATCTGTCTGGTCCTAGTTTTCTGGTTGTTAAGATCTTTCAGTTTTAAAAATGTATGAGGTCTTTGGGATTGGATGACTTTAGAGCCTTCTGTATAGTTCTGTGTAGGCGTTTTTAGGGGACTGGAAACCTGGAGTGACAGGAATATCTCTGCGGGGCATGACAGGAAGGCGCGGATCCTGAAGGACCCCTGTGTATTTTCTCCCAGGATCATTTTACCCAGGAGCGGTGCGCCTGTGTTCAGGGCCACCACAGACCTCTAGCTTAAAGGTAAGGCAAGAGTCAACAGGGGAAGTTTAACTTTGCACTTTCCTGACAGTCTGTGAAATAAATGGCTCTGGCCTGGTCTCTGACACTGAACTCAGCAGGGATAAAAGCCTAGTTTGAAAAAGCAGTCACATGTAGCTGTGGAACTGAGAAACCTTTCCTGAGAGGAGTGCCTGAGAAGGCAAACAGGGTTGTAATCCTGAAAGCTCTCTCACATGATTTCATTTTGTCTTAATGTCTATATCAAGCCTTTTGTACAAAAGAGAATCTTCAAACTAGAAATAGTAAAATTGTGTTCAGGGTAAATTTAAATTCAGAACAGAAAAGAAAAAGATATGTTACGCCTGATAGCAAGATGGCACTTAAATATTTTAAAGTCGTATCTTTGGGCAGAAGCAAATTAAATGTTTAAAAAGTTTAGTGTAACAATTCATTCATTCATTCAGTAAATATTTATTGAGTGCCTAACAAGTGCCAGCACTGTTTTAAGCATACATTTATACAGCAGAGAGAAAAACAAATAAAGATCCTGCCTTTGAAATGCTTTTATTTATAATTGTGATTGCAAAAGCCTTATCTCCACTCTGAAATGTCATAGGGAATGAGAAACTGCCAGATGACAAGAGATGCCAAGCTCTCTCTTAATATTCAAAGGAAATGACAGGAACAGAATTTAGAAACTCTGTGTCAGTGACAACCCTGGGTAAAATTAGAAAATGGATTTGAGTCTTTAAAACAAGAAAAAGGAAGTATCACATGCCCAGTTATACTAAGCCATATGAACAGTCTCGCTTCTTTTGGTGGCTGAGTTATTTGACAGGTAAATCGGAGAATTCTATGTGCAAAGTGCATCTTCATTTCAGCAAGACATTTTGTAGCAGTTCCATATCACTTTGAGGATTGGTTATAAGAATGTGGACTGGCCGGAGAAAGATTCTCTAAGATCGAGATTTAGTTGATTGGTACAAATTTGGAAGGAGATTTAAAATTTCAGTTCATATAAATATGCTTTCTTCTAATATAACAGGAACGCTTGACCTAAAAAAAAGAATATTTAATTGTGAACAGACACAAGTATGAAGTAAAATAAGGACACCTATATCAAGTTTATATTAGAATTAAGATTTCATGTGCTTGCCACATAATAGTAACTTCATAAATAACGATTTGATCCCTCATCCTTGACTCAAAACATAAAGTTATTTTTTAGCCTGTTCCTAAAGATATGTTTAAATATAATTATTACTAAAACAAAATATATACACACTATGATTCAAACTTTGATAATACCTGGCATTCTGTTAGCTTAAAAATGATCTAAAACTACTCTCTCATGATTAAAATTTTCCATACAATATACTACACAAATTTTTTACATTTTAAATGTTGGATATAAACTTATTTTAAAATAGAGATAACTTAGCAACATTTAATAATTTTTATTGCTTTTAATGAGCGTTAAAATATATAACCACTTCTTTCCTTTAAATACCTACATTTTCTTAAAAAACGAAAATTGAAAGCATACATGTTCTCATCATAACCTACATCCTTGGATTCTGTTTATTGTAAATGTTTCAATTTACTAAATTATGTCCTCATAAAGATAAATGTACAAGGGTGCTCTTTGTACCATTGTTTGAAATGGGAAAAATAAAACTGTGCTTTTAGGGGAAAGGTTACGTAAATTATAGCACATCTATAAAATGGAATTATATGCTACAATAAACAATAAGAAGGTAGACCTATAAATATTGACATGGAGAGATATCAAGACTAGGAAAAAAAAGTCATAACAATGCAATGTACATCCAACAATATAACAAGCAAAAGGACAAAAGGTGTGTGTGTGTGTGTGTGTGTGTGTGTGTGTGTGTGTGTGTGTGTGTGTGTGCGCGCGCACGCATGCGCGTGCGAGCGCGCCCGCGCGCCCGCGCACAAAAGAATTCAAGGCTAGAAGATGGTGCTGAATCTTTTGTTCGTGTTTACTTCTGATGAGGGAAGAGGGAATCAGTATAGGAGAGGTGAATGGGACATTTATATTTTGTTCTCATTATTTCTATGTTGACCAAACTTTTTAAGCAAAAATGCATGCATTTCTAGTATAAAAATGATAAAAAATGAAAAATAACACTGATATTAGTTATGGAGATTGACAAACGCTCAGAGTTATTGGTCATGAGAAGAATTATTCTTTAAGTCTGGTCTCAAAGAGCACAGTGATAGCCAGGAGAAAAATTAAGGACTTGAATCCAAACTGTGATGTGCGTGTTTAAAGAGAGTAATGAAATAATATTCTCATGATTAATTTGTCTATGGAAAGAAGCAATTTTGCCATTTGCAATTAGTCTTCTTTAAATAATAAGAGCAAATATAATTACCCTGCTTTTTTTTTGCAACAATTCACATGAAAAGATCTAATCCAACAGTATAAAAGCAGATGTTTCATGAATTAGATTTTATTTTATGTTATCATTTTAATTAATTTATCTAGATTGACACCCCAAACAGAATGAAAGCTCATCTTCTACTTTTGATATTCACCAAAGGGATTCGAGCTCTAACATTGATTACGGTTGTGGTGCTCTCCTCTTCCACTCAATGTTCCTCTTCTTTTACCTTTCCCCTTCTCTTTATCTTCCTCCTCGCTACTTCCTCCTGCTTCCCTTTCTCCTCTTTCCTTTTCAAATGCCATTTCTTTTGTTCATTTAGTTACTAAAACAGAATACATAGCAAGGATGTGTCTGTTTTCTATATTAAGTAAATCAGCATCAATTGTAAAACTTGTAAACATTGTCCTCAAGGAAATCTTTGCAGAGACCATCATCCTCAAGCACAGTGTCCCCAGCAGCCTCCATCACATAGTCCAGCCTTTGCCATTTCTGTTTTGGACCCATAAAATTTCAGAGACTGCTGAGTGTAAAAAAGAAAAAAAAAAACTTCTAATGCCAATCAATCATTCCACTTGAATTTAGATACATTTCAGAGAACTAATTGGTCTTAGGGTGATGTCCTTGATGTTGCTGGTGTCAAAAATGTCATCCCCTCCTGCTAAGGAGAACGGTATCCTTCTGAACAAGTTAGAACTTTTCTGTCTATCTTGGCAACTTATATCTGCTTTTAAAGAGGCTGTCAGTTTGGTCATAGGTCACCTGAAGCACTTATTTTGTAAATTGTGAGTGTTTTACTCTCTCAGAGGTGTCAGAGCACTTTGTTCTGTATTTCTTTCTGAATTTTGCCATGAAGAAAAAGAGCTGTCATAAATCACCTTCTTTGACTTTCACTGGGTCAGGACTCTATCCTTCAACTTCAAGAAACAGTTAACACCACACAGACTCTTTGTCCTATTACAAAGAAATAGACAAAAATTTTAGAAAATGATATGTGGCCATCTGTGTGATAAGCCCATTCCTAGCACAGTAATCGTGTAGCCATCTATGCCACTCTGTGTGGAGATGGCTACTCTGTCCCATTCATGGGGGATGGGAATAAGACCTCCCCATTTTCTACATCCCATCCAGGCTCCACCAATGTTCTTAATCTGTTTGCAACACCCTTCCCTTTAATTCAAAAGCAATGAGGAGAGAAAGAAAGAGACCTAGATTTGAACTTGGCAAGTATTCATCTTCAGTTGAGCTGTGAACATATGCATGTCTAAAAATTGTTTCTTATATAGTTTAGGAAAAAAGACCCATGTTTTGGCTCATCATAGATTTTATGCCTGGAATCCGACTAAATTCCAGCCCCTTGACACAAATCCAGTGACAAAAAAGCGCTAAGCATGACTGAGGTTAAATTTCAGCTGTCTCATTTGAAATTAGAATTTAGATGGAGTTAACGAAATAAAGTGGTGTTTTATTCCCTCAACAAATATTTATTGAGTGTCTCCTCAGTCCTAGGCACAGTTATAGGGACTGAGAACAGAGCTGAAGGAAAACCAGGCAAAGGTCTTTGACCTGTCAGAGCACACACTCTGGTGCACACGTATGACTGTGGGCTGAGGATTCACCTCTTACATGTAGAGCTGCTGGGGGTTTGTCAGTAATCCTCCTTGACTGCATATTTTTGCTAATGTCCAACTATCATCTCTGGACACTGGCTGTGATTTTTCTAAAACTCATAGTGTCAAGATAACTGTAGATTATCAGAACTAAGTGTGGATTATGGAAATATAATGATTGCAATGCGTGTAGATATGAATATGAAGGTGAACAAAACACTTTAAAACTCTTGGGTATATACAGTGTGGTAAGTATATGGATGAAGAGAGACTTGCTAGAATTTTGTTGCCACATTAAATTTTCTGTTATTCCTAAAGAACACCCAGAAAAGGGGTGGCAGGTACGGCAGCAGTAAGGCCCAAAGTTCAGATTCAAAATTTCTTTAAAAAAATTTTTGAAAGTCTGGAATGTTCCATGATAATGTTGCCAGAGTTCTGTGGAATATGAGCATCCCTGTTGAGCATACACTCGAAGGCTTTCATCTGAGCTCAGTAGTTGGGGTAGGCTAATACTATAATGAAAACAATCTTTGTGAAATACATGTACAATATGGAAAGAAAAGCTATATTCTGAAAATGAACCTCCTGCCATAAAGAAGGGATATTTAAAAGTTCGTGAGCATTGTAGGAGTGCTGCCCCAAAAGCAGATATGTAAATTACATTTCATTTCACCTAATGAAATAGAACCTGAACATCACAGTCTTAGTGAATGGTCTTATACAATAGACAGTAATTTAGTGATTGTGGATGAATAGTTCATCAATTTAAAAGAGACTTTTGAGCATACCAAAAACAAAAAGAATTTTCTAGGAAAAAAACAACTTCCAAAAATGTAATGAGGTACCTGCATTCTTACTGAGTTTATAAATTTTGGTCCAGAGAACCTAGGCTTATATCAGATAATATGATTCTGTTGATTTCTACCAATGTTGACAGGGTCTAGGTAATGCTCCATCCTGTTTTCAAGTTTTCCCTGACTGACTACAAAGAATCCCATTCTCAACTACTAACCACTGAAGACATTAAAGGTGTGAGAAGAGATGGAATTGCTCATATCTATAAGCCAGTGGCTCCAAGCTGAAAAAAAAAGTTGGCAAGCAGTACCTCAGGCTACGCCAGCCAGGGCCGATGGACATCTATCAGAGCAGGTCACGTCCCTGTCTGGTATTCCAGAGATTTTTGAAAACCCTGGTAAAAGCACTTTTTTGCAGAGTTTCTAAGAACTAGCTACCAAAGCAAAAGAATCCCTGTACCCTAGAAAATGGGTATGATCCTTAATACGCCATAAACGTATTGGCCAAAGGCCAGACAGGATAGCACTGTTGCGGAACATTAGCCCATAACCAAGAATCATCAGCCTTACAAAGAAGGTCAATATCATGAAAAAGACATTAAAATTTCCATGGAATGCCCCGTGAAGCAGAGTTAATATGATAAGCACCTCATAAACCAGACTTAATAGACCAAATATGAAATAAAAAGGAGAAATAACCTTAGGTAAAATACATATATAAAGTCATAAATCATTTAATATTATGTACAATTACATGTCAATACACTTGAAAATATGGGTAAATTTAGGGAAAATAATAAAATGCCCTAATTAGTGTAAGAAAAAAAAATGATTAAATTGAGGACCAATATGGAAATTTCAATGTAATAAAAAGGCATTCTTTTCAAATACTTCTAGACGTAGATACTATTATAGACAAATATTCTCAAAATGTCAATGAACAGATTCTAATTCTCATTCTCAATATGCTTTTGCAAATTAAATCCATATATTGCATTGGGCAAAGTGTCTAATTTAATTATTAAGTGTAACTTTAATACTAAACTGTCTAAGGAAACAAATTTATAGACAAATTTCAAATGACTATAGATGCAACAATTCTAAGTTAACTTTAGTCAATCAAAAAGAGCAGGATATTAACAAAATGATGCATTATAAGTGAGTAGATTTCATCTTTAAAAGGCAAGGGCAGGCAGATAGCAGAGTATCTCACAATATTTTACACCACTTTAATAAAAAAGAAATGGAATACTTTTTCATATGTGCAGTAAAGTCATTTGAAAAAAATTAGCACATTTATGATAAAGCCTTATAGAAAGCTGGAACAAACAGGATATTCCTTAACCTGATGAAAGTTGTCTCCCCCAAAACCCAAAGCAAATAGACGAGGTATTTTAGAAATATTATCTTTAAGGTTTGGAAGAAGATGTGGATTTTTGGTATTGGCCCTATTGTAAAATATATTATGGAAGGTCCTAGCAAAGGTTAAGTATGATAAGCTGTATAGAATAGAAAAGATAATATTGTCATTATTTCCAGATAATTTGGTAATTTACCTAGAAACTGGAAGAAATAAACAGAAAATCTATTAAAATCAATAAAAGACTTCAAGATTGTTGGATTCAAAAAGTAGTCAAAAGTATCCTTCCACATCAACAATAACCAAAGATAATATAATAGAAAATGTACAATAAATATGAGAGAATTAATTTCCTAAAATTCTATTAAAAGACACAATATAAAGCCTGAATAAATGGAGAATTACATTATGTTCATAAACTGGCCAATTTAACATCACGAAGAAGTGAATTTTCTTTGGAAATAGGGGAAACTTTTCAAAGCGAGTCAAGAGTACAAGCAATGAAAAGTCTGCATTTATTTTACAAGACCAAACAAAATGCCCTGTTTAAGGAAAAAAATCTAAAGCTAAATGACAGCTAGAAAATGGTAGTAATATAGATAATATGAAGACTCAGTATCAATAAAACATAACTTTGAATAAATAAATAAGTAAAAGAAAGCAACCCATTAGAAATTTGGGCTAGTGATATATAAACAGTTACAGAAGATAAAATTAGAATTCTAATAAGCATGAGATTATGGTCAACCTAATAATTAGAGATAATGATTTTAAAAACACCAGTGGAATACCATTTTCACCTATCAGATCAACAAAGATGATAAAGTCTTACACTATTAATGTGCTGGCAAGGCTATAGGGCACTGATTTGCAAACACTGCTGCACACTGGAATCATCCAGGGGTGTTTAAAAAATTCCAATGGCTGGCTCCCAACCCAGCATTCTGATATATTTGATATGGACTTCCAAAACCATGCCTATGATTTAGTCTCCAGTAGAGAAATATCAGGTGGGATGTGCTATATCATCTCAACTACTCAAAGGGATATTCGATACAACATTAGATTGCCTAACGTGAATCTAATGGATGAATAAGTAGTACTTATGTGATCTGGCAACTAAGTTTGCAAACTCACCCTAGAAAAAGTGCTACAAACCTCATTGCTGAATATCACTATGGTCACCTCTGAAGTATCAGGTTGTCGGAAAAGTCATGACGTATTTTTCTATGTTTTTCGTTGCAAAAATGCATTATTACTTTTCTGACAACCCAATACTCCCCTTGGGAAGCTATGCACTGATACCAGTGCTTAGTCCACCCCTCAAAGCAATTTTGGAACTCTTTTTCTGGAATGGCCATCAGAGCTGTCATTCTATTACTCTTGATGTCCTGAATGTCATCAAAATGTCTTCCTTTCAATATTTCCTTTATCTTCAGGTAAAGAATGGAGTCATTGGGGGCCAGATCAGGTGAGTAGGGAGGGTGTTCCAAGGCAGCTATTTGTTTACTGGCTAAAAACTCCCTCGCTGACAGTGCTGTGTGAGCTGGTGCATTGTCGAGATTCAAGAGCCATGAATTGTTGGCAAAAAGTTTGGGTCGTCTAACTTTTTCACGCAGCCTTTTCAGTACTTCCAAATAGTAAACTTGGTTAATGGTTTGTCCAATTAGTACAAATTCATAATGAACAATTCCTCTGATATAAAAAAAAAATTAGCGACATCATTGCAACAAGTTCGCAAACTTAATTGTCAGACCTTCGTATAAATGAAGTTGCAGAAAACATTAGGAAAAACTTTTAGCCATAGTGCCCATAGAGCAAANGAGAAATCATAGAGGAAAAAGAAACTGAGATTAACTTTAAGAAAAGGAATAGTCAAAGGTGATTTAGAAGGAAGCAAAAGGAGTAGGTGAGAGAGAGGTGATTGCTGAACAACTTTTAGAAAAAAATTTTCCTGAACTGAGGAAAGATTTAAATCCAGAAATTTAAAAAGCTGACTAAGTTCTAGGCTGATTTAATAAAAAGAGATGCACGACCAAGCACATCCTTACAAAATGTGTCAACTCCAAGGGAAAGGAAAAAAAAATTCTATGTTTTTAACTTAAGCCAACAAGTTACCAACAAAGGAACAATAATCACACTGGCATAGGCTTTATCATTTGACATTGGAAGCTAATAGACAAGTGGAGATCATTTAATACTCTAGAGGGAATACAGAAACAGTATGCAAAGAATCCTATACTCAGTCATTTTCTTGTTAATGTAAAAATTCAGACAGTTTGTCATACAAGTATACTATCCAAGGAAAATACAGTGCACAAAGACAAGCACGAGACATAAGAGAGATCACAAGATGTAGGACGAGGAAATATTGGGGAGCCATAAAACTTAAAAATGTGTGAATTCTGGAGATTAGGGTATGAAGACTTTCGAAACCTAAGGGATTTAATGCAAAAGCAATTCCAATAAGCACTAAATTATTTCAGGGAAACCTAAGAGTTGGGGCCCCATGGGTGTGAGTGAGAGAAAAGAGGTAAAGATGTTCTAATGGTCTCATGGGGGTTGGGGGAAAGAGGGGAAGATAAGAATGACAAGTAAATGTATTCTAAGTGTCTTGTCCTTTGAGGGTTAGGGAGGAGAAGCGAAAAACTTAAAGGATTGTGTGTGCAGGGGCGGCGGGGGTGGGGGGAGAAAAGAATACCCTTTGGAACAGCTAACAGTGATATGGTTTGATTATGAGAGAAGAGAAAAGGGCTGAAATCGCTAAGGGAATAGAATCAGAGTAGAATCTCCACTTTGTGAATGTACAGCAACTTTATCAACTTAGCCAAAATAGGAGACATGTATGAAACTGTATATATTCTTCATTTAAGTATTATACATTATATTTTAATACCAAGTTATGATCCGGTATATGTGTTTTGTTATGAGCCTATGTTTAAATAATTCTGTAAACTGCTGCTGATTAACAATCAGAGTAAGTAGATATATAAAATGCTATCGTCCTTGTAAATAACATGCATGTACTTGAATATAGTTATCAGTAAACTTATAAAATTACACATGNGAACCCTGGGCTTTGCCTCTTCTTGTCCCTGCTGAGGGCAAATCCCCGGCCCATAATTCCAGCCCCATAATTCACTATAACCTAAAGACAGCATGGACCACAGGCTACCAAGCTAAATGTGGAGTATTTGTAACCGACTGAGTGACGATAGCTTAGCTTGGAAAGTAAACTAATGTTTGCTCACCCCTATGGTGTGCACACTGTGTAACTAGCAATGTAGTGGACCTGTGTGCTGTTGATGACTGGTGAGCAAGTGTTTAGAACAGTTTATGAGGCAGGCAAGGGAAAGCATGGTCAGGTGGGGAGGGTGGTGTGGGTAGCAAAGGCCTACCTGAGGCCAAAAGCAGAGTGACTCAAATGACCTTGTTCCACTTGCTTTTTATTCCAAAAGCTCATGGCAATGAACTGAAAAGATGCTTTTTTTTTTTTTTGAGATAGAGAAAAAGCGAAACGTATAAAAAATTGCACTGACAAAGTTGTGTGATAGCTTGGAAAAAAACACATAGTAAAATCTTTGCACAGCATACCTAGTCAATTGTGGAAGAGATGGGCTGTTAAAATGAGCCTTCATCCCTTTCTGAACTGAGGGACAGCTGACTGAGTTACCCATATTTTAAACACCCAGGACCTCAAAGGCAATAGAAAGACCAAAGCTCATAATCACTCATCTTTGTGCCATTAACATACAATGTTGCTGCATGCTTCTTTTTGATCTTTAAAGCGAACGGGGAGGAATGTGCAAAACTTAGCTGTCTCTCCTTGCCTCTGTGAGAACTCAAGCAGTGAGCTCGTGATTTCTGCTGTAGAGTTGTTAGCTGTGTGCCTGCAAGTGCCAGCTGGGATGTAACTGAATAAACCTGCACAGAGGAGAAAGAAACACCAGTGCTCTTCACATGCTCTTTACTTTGGTTTTAAGTTTGCAAAATATTTTTTAGTTAACTGTTAATATGGAGGAAGACTAAAGAGTTCTCAAACAAAAGCAACATCGTGAAAAAGGAAGTTCGCTTTTAGAGTCTGCCTAACAAAATATTCAGACTGCTAGAAATTAAACACCGAAGCTACATGGGACCAACAGGAAAGAAAGCATTTACTCAGTCATTCCTTCATTTATTCATCTGTCTGCTTCTTTTTGATGATTCACACATTGATCGTATTTTAAAGTGAGGTCTGATAGGAGTCTAACATCAGTATTAAGAGATGTGTTTTATGTTTCTTGCAAACAAGACATATTTAAAATAATAGGAATAGTGATTATTTCTTTTCCTATCAAGACGCCATTTTTGTCTACCCCTCTAAAAGGAATCCCTAAGCATTGTTTCATGATGTGTCACTGAAAATGACAAAGTTGGGGGGAAGGGGACATTAAATAAGTGTCTTCAGTGGATTCTAACTTCATGTTTGATGTTTGGCCTCTGATAATTTTCAAGACTCACCCCTCTGTTTTCTGTTTTTGTCCCACTTCTTGGAAAATCCAT